>NW_025727740.1:920000-1194343 GCF_021461385.2 Schistocerca piceifrons
GCCTCCTAATGACGATGCAGCACTCAAATTGCGTCGCGATTCAAGACATCATCCTCCAGCGGACTGGTCTCCAAGGGGATATCGTTGCCACGGGCACCTTATGTGAGTCTAGATTTTCGAATCCGACGAAAAACTGATAGATAATTGTAACATTCAGGTTCTCGTAATGACGATGGAAACTCAAATTGCGTCGGGATCAGATACATCGTCCTCCAGGGGACATGTCTCCAAGGGTCTATTGTTGCCTCCGGCACTATATGATCGTTCTCCAGTGAGTCTAGATTTTCGAACCCGACGAAAAACTGATAGTTAATTGTAACGTTCAGAGCCTCCTAATGACGATGGAACACTCAAATTCCGTCGCGACCCAATACATCGTCCTCCAACCCACTTGTCTCCAAGTGTCAATAGCTACCTCGGGCACCTTATGATCGTTCTGCTGTGAGTCTAGATTTTCGAACCCGACGCAAAACTGATAGTTAATTGTAACGATCAGGGCCTCCTAATGACCATGGAACACTCAAATTGAGTCGGGATTCAATACATCCTCCTCCAGCCGACTTGTCTCCAAGGTGTTTTTGCTGCCTCGGGCTGCATGTGGTCCGTCTCCTGTGAGTCTAGATTTTCGAATCCGACGCGAAACTGATAGTTAATTGTAACGTTCAGGGCCTCCTAATGACGATGGAACACTCAAATTGCGTCGAGATTCAATACCTCGGCCTCCAGCCGACTTGTCTCCAAGGGTCTATTGCTGCCTCGGACGCCTTATGGTCGTTCTCCTGTGGGTCTAGATTTTCGTATCCGACGCAAAAATGATAGTTAATTGTAACGTTCAGTGCCTCCTAATGACGATGAAACTCTCAAATTGCGTCGAGATTAATTACATCGTCCTCCAGCCGACTTGTCTCCATGAGGATATTACTGCCTCGGGCCTCTTTTGTTCGCTCTCCTGTGAGTCTAGATTTTCGAATCCGGCGCGAAACTGGTAATTGTAACGTTCAGGGTTTCCTAATGACGATGGAACACTCAAATTGCGTCGAGATTTAATACATCGGGATTCAGCCGATTTGTCTCCAAGGGTCTATTGCTGCCTCGGGCACCGTATGGTCGTTCCCCTGTGAGCCTACATTATAGAATCCGACGCGAAACTGATAGTTAATTGTAACGTTCAGGGCCTCCTAATGACGATAGAACACTCAAATTGCGTCGTGATTCAATACATCGACCTCCAACCGACTTGTCTAAGTGCCCCGGGCTCCATGTAGTCCGTCTCCTGTAAGTCTAGATTTTTGAATCCGACGCGAAACTGACAGTTAATTGTAACTTTCAGGGCCTGCAAATGATGATGGAGCACTCAAATTGCGTCGCGATTCAATACATCGTCCTCCAGCGGACTGGTCTCCAAGGGGATATTGCTGCCTCGTGCACCTTATGGTCCGTCTCCTGTGAGTCTAGATTTTCGAATCCGACGAAAAACTGATAGTTAATTGTAACGTTCATGGCCTCCTAATGACGATGCAGCACTCAAATTGCGTCGCAATTCAATACATCGTCCTCCAGCGGACTGGTCTCCAAGGGGATATCGTCGGGACGGGTACCTTATGTGAGTCTAGATTTTCGAATCCGACGAAACACTGATAGATAATTGTAACATTCAGGGCCTCCTAATGACGATGGAAACTCAAATTGCGTCGGGATCAGATACATCGTCCTCCAGGCGACTTGTCTCCAAGGGTCTATTGTTGCCTCGGGCACTATATGATCGTTCTCTAGTGAGTCTAGATTTTCGAACCCGACGAAAAACTGATAGTTAATTGTAACGTTCAGACGATGGAACACTCAAATTCCGTCGCGATCCAATACATCGTCCTCCAGCCGACTTGTCTCCAAGGATCAATAGCTACCTCGTGCACCTTATGATCGTTCTGCTGTAAGTCTAGATTTTCGAACCCGACGCAAAACTGATAGTTAATTGTAACGATCAGGGCCTCCTAATGACCATGGAACACTCAAATTGAGTCGGGATTCAATACATCCTCCTCCAGCCGACTTGTCTCCAAGGGGATTTTGCTGCCTCGTGCTGCATGTGGTCCGTCTCCTGTGAGTCTAGATTTTCGAATCCGACGCGAAACTGATAGTTAATTGTAACGTTCAGTGCCTCCTAATGACGATGAAACACTCAAATTCCGTCGAGATTAATTACATCGTCCTCCAGCCGACTTGTCTCCATGAGGATATTACTGCCTCGGGCCTCTTTTGTTCGATCTCCTGTGAGTCTAGATTTTCGAATCCGGCGCGAAACTGTTAATTGTAACGTTCAGGGTTTCCTAATGACGATGGAACACTCAAATTGCGTCGAGATTTAATACATCGGGATTCAGCCGATTTGTCTCCAAGGGTCTATTGCCGCCTCGGGCACCGTATGGTCGTTCCCCTGTGAGCCTACATTATAGAATCCGACGCGAAACTGATAGTTAATTGTAACGTTCAGGGCCTCCTAATGACGATAGAACACTCAAATTGCGTCGTGATTCAATACATCGATCTCCAACCGACTTGTCTAACTGCCTCGGGCTCCATGTAGTCCGTCTCCTGTAAGTCTAGATTTTTGAATCCGACGCGAAACTGACAGTTAATTGTAACTTTCAGGGCCTCCAAATGACGATGGAGCACTCAAATTGCGTCGCGATTCAATACATCGTACTCCAGCGGACTGGTCTCCAAGGGGATATTGCTGCCTCGGGCAACATATGGTTCGTCTCTGTGTGTCTAGATTTTCGAATCCGACGCAAAAATGATCGTCAATTGTTACGTTCAGCGACCCCTAATGACGATGGAACACTCAATTAGCGTCGAGAGTCGATACATGGACCTCCAGCCCACTTGTCTAGAAGGGGATATGCTGCTTCGGGTTCCAGGTGTTCCGTGTCCTGTGAGTCTAGATTTTCGAATCCGACGATATACTGATAGTTAATTGTAACGTTCATTTCCTCCTAATGACGATGCAGCACTCAAATTGCGTCGCGATTCAATACATCATCCTCCAGCGGACTGGTCTCCAAGGGGATATCGTTGCCACGGGCACCTTATGTGAGTCTAGATTTTCGAATCCGACGAAAAACTGATAGATAATTGTAACATTCAGGGCCTCCTAATGACGATGGAAACTCAAATTGCGTCGGGATCCGATACATCGTCCTCCAGGCGACTTGTCTCCAAGGGTCTATTGTTGCCTCGGGCACTATATGATCGTTCTCCAGTGAGTCTAGATTTTCGAACCCGACGCAAAACTGACAGTTAATTGTAACGTTCAGCGCCTCCTAATGACGATGGAACACTCAAATTGCGTCGAGATTCAATACATCGACCGCCAGCCGACCTGACTCCAAGGGGATATTGCTGCCTCAGGCACCATACGGTCCTTCTCCTGTGAGTCTAGATTTTCGAATCCGACGCGAAACTAATTGTTAATTGTATCGTTCACGGCCTCCTAATGACGATGGATCTCTCAAATTGCGACGCGATTCAATACATCGTCCTCCAGCCGACTTGTCTCCAAGGGTCTATTGCTGCCTCGGGCTCCTTATGGACGTTCTCCTGTGACTCTAGATTTTCTAATCCGACGCAAAACCGATAGTTAATTGTAATGTTCAGGGCCTCCTAATGACGATGGAACACTCAAATTGCGTCGCGATCCAATACATCGTCCTCCAGCGGACTGGTCTCCAAGGGGATACTGCTGCTTCCGGAACCGTAAGGTCCGTGACCAGTGAGTTTAGAGTTTCCAATTCGACGAAAAACTTATAGTTAATTGTAACATTCAGGGCCTCATAATTACGATGGAACACTCTAATTGCGTCGCGATCCAAAACATCGTCCTCCAGCCGACTTGTCTCTAAGCGTCTAATGCTGCGTGGGGCACCTTATGATAGTTCACCTGTGAGTCTAGATTTTGGAATCCGATGCAAAACTCATAGTTAATTGTAACGTTCAGGGCCTCCTAATTACGATGGAACACTCTAATTGCGTCGAGATTCTATATATCGTCTTCCAGCTGACTTGTTTTCATGGGGATATTGCTGCCTCGGGCTCCTTATGGTCGCTCACCTGTGAGTCTAGATTTTCAAATCCGACGCGAAACTGATTGTTAATTGTAACGTTCAATGCCTCCAAATGACGATGGAACACTAAGATTGTGTCGAGTCTCAATACATCGGCCTCCAGCCAACTTGTCTCCAAGGGTCTGTTGCTGCCTCGGGCACCTTATGGTCGTTCTCCTGTGAGTCTAGAGTTTCGAATCCGACGCATAACTGATAGTTGATTGTAACGTTCAGGGTCTCCTAATGACGTTGGAGCACTCAAAATGCGTCGCGATTCAATACATCGTCCTCCAGCGGCCTGGTCTCCAAGGGGATATTGCTGCCTCGGGCACCATACGGTCCTTCTCCTGTAAGTCTAGATTTTCGAATCCGACGCGAAACTGATAGTTTATTGTAACGTTCAGGTCCTCATAATGACGATGGAGCACTCAAATTCCGTCGCGATTCATTACATCGTCTTCCAGCGGACTGGTCTCCAAGGGGATATTGCTGCTTCCAGAACCTAATGGTCCGTCTCCAGTGAGTCTGGATTTTCGAATCCGACGAAAAACTTATAGTTAATTATAACATTCAGGGCCGCCTAGTTATGATGGAACACTCAAATTGCGTCGCGATCCAATACATCGTCCTCCAGCCGGTTTGTCTCCAAGCGTCTATTGCTGCCTGGGGCACCTTATGATCGTTCACCTGTGAGTCTAGATTTTCAAATCCGACGCGAAACTGATTGTTAGCTGTAACGTTCAGGGCCTCCTAATGACGATGGAACACTAAGATTGTGTTGAGAGTCAATACATCAACCTCCAGCCGACTTGCCTACAAGGGGATATTGCCACCTCGGGCTCCATGTGGCCCGTCTCGTGTGAGTCTAGATTTTCGAATCCGACGCGAAACGGATAGTTAATTGTAACGTTCAGGGCCTCCTAAAGACGATGGAACACTCAAATTGCGTCGAGATTCAATACATCGTCCTTCAGCCGACTTGTCTCCAAGGGTCATTTGCTGCCTCGGTCACCTTATGGTCGATCTCCAGTGAGTCTAGATTTTCTAATCCGACGCAAAACTGATTGTTAACTGTAACGTTCAGGGCCTCCTAATGACGATGGAACATTCGAATTGCGTCGAGATTCAATACATCGACCTACAGCCGACTTGTATACAAGGGATATTGCTGTCTCGGGCACCGTATGAACTTCTCCTGTGCGTAAATTTTCGAATCCGACACTAAAATGATAGTTAATTGTAACGTTCAGTGCCTCCTAATGACGATGGAACACTCAAATTGCGTCAAGATTCAATACATCGGAATCCAGCTACCTTGTCTCCAAGGGGCTGTTGCTGCCTCGGGCACCTTATGGTCGTTCTCCTGTGAGTCTAGGTTTTCGAATCCGACGCAAAAATGATAGTTAATTGTAAAGTTCAGGGCCTCCTAATAACGATGGAACACTCAAATTGCGTCGAGATTCAATACATCGCCATTCAGCCGATTTGTCTCCAAGGGGATAGTGCTGCCTCGGGCAACATATGGTTCGTCTCCTGTGTGTCTAGATTTTCGAATCAGACGCAAAAATGTTAGTCAATTGTTACGTTCAGCGACTCCTAATGACGATGGAACACTCAATTTGCGTCGAGAGTCAATACATGGACCTCCAGCCCACTTGTCTAGAAGGGGATAGATATGCTGCCTCGGGTTCCATGTGTTCCGTGTCCTGTGAGTCTAGATTTTCGAATCCGACGATATACTGATAGTTAATTGTAACGTTCATGGCCTCCTAATGACGATGCAGCACTCAAATTGCGTCGCGATTCAAGACATCATCCTCCAGCGGACTGGTCTCCAAGGGGATATCGTTGCCACGGGCACCTTATGTAAGTCTAGATTTTCGAATCCGACGAAAAACTGATAGATAATTGTAACACTCAGGTTCTCCTAATGACGATGGAAACTCAAATTGCGTCGGGATCAGATACATCGTCCTCCAGGCGACTTGTCTCCAAGGGTCTATTGTTGCCTCCGGCACTATATGATCGTTCTCCAGTGAGTCTAGATTTTCGAACCCGTCGAAAAAGTGTTAGTTAATTGTAACGTTCAGAGCCTCCTAATGACGATGGGACACTCAAATTCCGTCGCGACCCAATACATCGTCCTCCAGCCGACTTGTCTCCAAGGGTCAATAGCTACCTCGGGCACCTTATGATCGTTCTGCTGTGAGTCTAGATTTTCGAACCCGACGCAAAACTGATAGTTAATTGTAACGATCAGGGCCTCCTAATGACCATGGAACACTCAAATTGAGTCGGGATTCAATACATCCTCCTCCAGCCGACTTGTCTCCAAGGGGTTTTTGATGCCTCGGGCTGCATGTGGTCCGTCTCCTGTGAGTCTAGATTTTCGAATCCGACGCGAAACTGATAGTTAATTGTAACGTTCAGGGCCTCCTAATGACGATGGAACACTCAAATTGCGTCGAGATTCAATACCTCGGCCTCCAGCCGACTTGTCTCCAAGGGTCTATTGCTGCCTCGGACGCCTTATGGTCGTTCTCCTGTGGGTCTAGATTTTCGAATCCGACGCAAAAATGATGGTTAATTGTAACGTTCAGTGCCTCCTAATGACGATGAAACACTCAAATTGCGTCGAGATTAATTACATCGTCCTCCAGCCGACTTGTCTCCATGAGGATATTACTGCCTCGGGCCTCTTTTGTTCGCTCTCCTGTGAGTCTAGATTTTCGAATCCGGCGCGAAACTGGTAATTGTAACGTTCAGGGTTTCCTAATGACGATGGAACACTCAAATTGCGTCGAGATTTAATACATCGGGATTCAGCCGATTTGTCTCCAAGAGTCTATTGCTGCCTCGGGCACCGTATGGTCGTTCCCCTGTGAGCCTACATTATAGAATCCGACGCGAAACTGATAGTTAATTGTAACGTTCAGGGCCACCTAATGACGATAGAACACTCAAATTGCGTCGTGATTCAATACATCGACCTCCAACCGACTTGTCTAAGTGCCCCGAGCTCCATGTAGTCCGTCTCCTGTAAGTCTAGATTTTTGAATCCGACGCGAAACTGACAGTTAATTGTAACTTTCTGGGCCTCAAAATGACGATGGAGCACTCAAATTGCGTCGCGATTCAATACATCGTCCTCCAGCGGACTGGTCTCCAAGGGGATATTGCTGCCTCGTGCACCTTATGGTCCGTCTCCTGTGAGTCTAGATTTTCGAATCCGACGAAAAACTGATAGTTAATTGTAACGTTCAGAGCCTCCTAATGACGATGGAACACTCAAATTCCGTCGCGATCCAATACATCGTCCTCCAGCCGAGTTGTCACCAAGGGTCAATAGCTACCTCGGGCACCTTACGATCGTTCTGCTGTGAGCCTAGATTTTCGAACCCGACGCAAAACTGATAGTTAATTGTAACGATCAGGGCCACCTAATGACGATGGAACACTCAAATTGCGTCTCCAAGGGGATATTGCTGCCTCGGGCTCCATGTGGTCCGTCTCCTGTGAGTCTAGATTTTCAAATCCGACGCGAAACTGATTGTTAATTGTAACGTTCAGGGCCAAAATTGCCGATGGAACACTCAAATTGCGTCGAGAATCACTACATCGGCCTCCAGCCGACTTTTCTCCAAGGGTCTGTTGCTATCAGTTTCGCGTCGGATTCAAAAATCTAGCCTCACCGGAGAACGACCATAAGGTGCCGAGGCAGCAATAGACCCTTGGAGACAAGTCGGCTGGAGACCCATGTATTGAATCTCGACGCAATTTGAGTGTTCCATCGTCATTAAGTGGTCCTGAACTTTACAATTAACTATCAGTTTTGCGTCGGATTCGAAAATCTAGACTCACAGGAGAACGACCATAAGGTGCCCAAGGCAGCAATAGACCCTTGGAGACAAGTCGGCTGAAGAACGATGTATTGAATCTCGACGCAATTTGAATGTTTCATCGTAACTAGGAGGCCTCGAATGTTACAATTAAGTATCAGTTTTTCGTAGGATTCGAAAATCTAGACTCACTGGAGACGGACCATAAGGTGCACGAAGCAGCAATATCCCCTTGGGGACCAGTCCGCTGGAAGACGATGTATTGAGTCGCGACGCAATTAGAGTGCTCCATCGTCATTAGGAGGCCCTGAACATTACAATTAACTATCAGTTTCGCGTCTGATTCGAAAATCTAGACTCACAGGAGAAGGACCATATCCGCCCGAGGCAGCAATATCCCCTTGGAGACAAGTCGGCTGGAGGCCGATGTATTGAATCTCGACGCAATTTCAGTGATCCATCGTCATTATGTGGCCCCGAACGTTACAATTAACTATCAGTTTTGCGTCGTGTTCGAAAATCTAGACTCACAGGAGAACGATCATGAGGTGCACGATTCAGCAATAGACCCTTGGAGACAAGTCGGTTGGAGGACGATGTATTGCATCTCGACGCAATGTGAATGAGCCATCGTCATTAGGAGAAGCTGAACGTTACAATTAATTTTCAGTTATGCGTCGGGTTCGAAAATCTAGACTCACTGGAGAAGGACCATACGGTGCCCGAGGGAGCAATATCCCCTTGGAGACCAGTCCGCAGGAGGCCGATGTATTGGATCACGACGCAATTTGAGTGTTCCATCGTCAGTAGGAGGCCCTGAACGTTACAATTAACTATCAGTTTTTCGTCGGGTTCAAAAATCTAGACACACAGGGGACGGACCATTTGGTGCCCGAGGCAGCACTATCCCCTTGGAGACAAATCAGCTGGATGACGAAGTATTGAATCTCGACGTAATTACATTGTACTATCGTCATCAGGAGGCGCTGAACGTTACAATTCACTATTAGTTTTGAGTTGGATTCGAAAATCTAGACTCACAGGAGAAAGATCATATGGTGCCCGTGACAGCAATATCCCGTTGGAGACAAGTCGGCTGGAGGACGATGTATTTAATCTCGACGCAATTTGAGTGTTCCATCGGCATTATTGGCCCTGAACGTTACAATTAACAATCAGTTTCGCGTCGGATTCGAAAATCTAGACTCACAGAAGACGGACCACATGGAGCACGAAGCAGCAATATCCCCTTGTAAACAAGTCGGCTGGAGGTCGATGTTTTGACTCTCGACGCAATTTGAGTATTCCATCGTCTTATGGAGGCCCTGAACATTAAAATTAACCATCGGTTTTGCATCGGATTCTAAAATGTAGACTCACAGGGGTACGACCATAGGGTGCCCGAGGCAGCAATAGACTCTTGGAGACAAATCGGCTGAATGCCAATGTATTGAATCTCGATGGAATTTGAGTGTTCCATCGTCATTAGGAAGCCTTGAACGTTACAATTAACAATCAGTTTCGCGTAGGAATCGAAAATCTAGACTCACAGGAGAGCGAACATCGGAGGCCCGAGGCAGTAATTCCCCATGGAGACAAGTCGGCTGGAGGACGATGTATTGAATCTCGACGCAATTTGAGTGTTCCATCGTCATTAGGAGGCCCTGACGTTACAATTAACTATTATTTTTACGTCAGGTTTTAAAATCTAGACTCACAGGAGAACGACCATAAGGTGCCCGAGGCTGCAATAGACCCTTATAGACATGTCGGGTGGAGGCCGATGTATTGAATCTCGACGCAATTTGAGTGTTCCATCGTCATTAAGAGGCCCTGAACGTTACATTTAACTATTAGTTTCCCGTCGGATTCGAAAATCTAGACTCACAGGAGCCATCAAAATCCCCTTGGAGACAAGTCGGCTGAAGGCCGATGTATTGAATCTCGAATCAATTTGAGTGTTCCATCGTCATTATGTGTCCCTGATCGTTACAATTAACTATCAGTTTTGCGTCGGGTTCGAAAATCTAGACTCACAGCAGAACGATCATAAGGTGCCCGAGGTAGCTATTGACCCTTGGAGACAAGTCGGCTGGAGGACGATGTATTGGATCGCGACGGAATTTGAGTGTTCTATCGTCATTAGGAGGCCCTGAACCTTACAATTAACTATCAGTTTTACGTCGGATTCGAATATCTAGACTCACAGGAGACGGACCATAAGGTGCACGAGAAAGCAATATCCCCTTGGAGACCAGTCCGTTGGAGGACGATGTATTGAATCGCGACGCAATTTGAATGCTCCATCGTCATTTGGAGGCCCTGAAAGTAACAATTAACTGTCAGTTTCGCGCCGGATTCAAAAATCTAGACTCACAGGAGACGGACTACATGGAGCCCGAGGCAGTTAGACAAGCCGGCTGGAGGTCGATGTAATGAATCACGACGCAATTTGAGTGCTCTATCGTCATTAGGAGGTCCTGAGAATTACAATTAACTATCATTTTTGCGTCGCATTCGAAAATCTAGACCCACAGGAGAACGCCTATAAGGCGTCCGAGGGAGCAATAGACCCATGGAGACAAGTCGGCTGCAGGCCAATGTATTGAATCTCGACGCAATTTGAGAGTTCCATCGTCATTAGTAGGCCCTGAACGTTACAATAAACTATCAGTTTCGCGTCGGATTCGAAAATCTAGATTCACAGGAGACGGACCACATGCAGCCCGAGGCAGCAAATTCCCCTTGGAGACAAGTCGGCTGGAGGAGGATGTATTGAATCCCGACTCAATTTGAGTGTTCCATGGTCATTAGGAGGCCCTGAATGTTACAATAAAGTATCAGGTTTTCGACGGATTCGAAAATCTAGACTCACTGGAGACGGACCATAAGGTGCCGACGCAGCAATATCCCCTTGGTGACCAGTCCGCTGGAGGACGATGTATTGACTCTCGACGCAATTTGAGAGTTCCATCGTCATTAAGAGGCCCTGAACATTACAATTAACTATCAGTTTTGCGTCGGATTCGAAAATCTAGACTCACCGGAGAACGACCGTAAGGTGCCAGAGGCAGCAACAGACCCTTGGAGACAAGTCGGCTGGAGGCCGATGTATTGAATCTCGACGCAATTTGAGTGTTCCATCGTCATTAGGAGGCCCTGAACGTTACAATTAACGATGAGTTTCGCGTCGGAATCGAAAATTCTAGACCCACAGGAGACGGACCACATGGAGCCCTATGCAGCAATATCCCCTTCTAGACAAGTCAGCTGGAAGTCGATGTAGTGACTCTCGACGCAATTTGAGAGTTCCATCGTCATGAAGAGGCCCTAAACATTACAATTAACTATTAGTTTTGCGTCGGATTCGAAATTCTAGACTCACCGGAGAACGACCGTAAGGTGCCAGAGGCAGCAACAGACCCTTGGAGACAAGTCGGCTGGAGGCCGATGTATTGAATCTCGACGCAATTTGAGTGTTCCATCGTCATTAGGAGGCCCTGAACGTTACAATTAACTATCATTTTTGCGTCGGATTCGAAAATCTAGACACTGAGGAGAACGAACATAAGGTGCCCGAGGCAGCAATAGACCCTTCAGACAAGTCGGCTGGAATACGATGTATTGACTCTCGAGGCAATTTGATCCATCGTCATTAGGAGGCCCTGAATGTTACAATTAACTATCAGTTTTTCGTCGGATTCGAAAATGTAGACTCACTGGAGACGGACCATAAGGTGCCCGCCCCAGCAATATCCCCTAGGAGACCAGTCCGCTGGAGGACGATGTATTGAATCACGACGCATTTTGAGTGCTCCATCGTCTGTAGGAGACCCTGAACGTTACAATTAACTATCAGTTATGCGTCGGATATGAAAATCTAGACTCACAGGAGAACGACCATAAGGTGCCCGAATCAGCAATAGACCTTTGGAGACAAGTCGGCTGGAGGACGATGTATTCACTCTCGACGCAATTTGAGTGTTCCATCGTCATTAGGAGGCCCTGAACGTTACAATTAACAATCAGTTTTGCATCCGATTAGAAAATCTAGACTCACAGCAGAACAACCAAAAGGTGCCCGAGGCAGCAATAAACCCTTGGAAACTAGTTGGCTGGAGGACGATATATTGAATCTCGACGCAATTTGAGTGTTCCATCGTCATTAGGAGGCGCTGAACGTTACAATTAACTATCAGTTTTGCGTCGCATTCGAATACGTAGAATCACCTTAGACGAACCATGTGGTGCCCGAGGCAGCAATATCCCTTTGGAGACAAGTCGGCAGGAGGACGATGTAGTGAATCTCGACGCAATTTGAGTGTTCCATCGTCATTAGGAGGTGCTGAACGTTGCAATTAACTACCATTTTTGCGTCGGGTTCGTAATTCTAGACCCACAGGTAAAGGACTATATGGTGCCCGAGGCAGCAATATCCCCTTCAAGGCAAGACGGCTGGAGGTCGATGTATTGAATCTCGACGCAATTTGAGTGATCCATCGTCGATAGGAGGCCCGGAACATAACAATTAACTATCAGTTTTTCGTCGGGTTCTAAAATCTAGACTCACAGGGGAACCACTGTAAGGTGCCCGAGGCAGCAATAGACCCTTGTAGACGAATCGTCTGAATGCCGATGTATTGAATCTCGACGCAATTTGGTTGTTCCATCGTCAGTAGAAGGCCCTGAACGTTACAATTAACTATCATTTTTGCGTCGGATTCGAAAATCTAGACACTCAGGAGAACGAACATAAGGTGCCCGAGGCAGCAATAGACCCTTCAGACAAGTCGGCTGGAAAACGATGTATTGACTCTCGAAGCAATTTGAATTATCCATCGTCATTAGGAGGCGCTGAATGTTACAATTAACTATCAGTTTTTCGTCGGATTCGATAATCTAGACTCACTGGAGACGGACCATAAGGCGCCCGACTCAGCAATATCCCCTAGGAGACCAGTCCGCTGGAGGACGATGTAATGGATCGCGACGCATTTTGAGTGCTCCATCGTCATTAGGAGGCCCTGAACGGTACAATTAACTATCAGTTTTGCGTCGGATTCGAAAATCTAAACTTACAGGAGAAGGACCGTATGGTGCCCAAGGCAGCAATATCCCATTGGAGACAAGTCGGCTGAAGGACGATGTACTGAATCTCGACGCAATTAGAGTGTTCCATCGTCATTAGAAGGCCCTGAACGTTATAATTATCTATCAGTCTCGCGTCTGATTCGAAAATCTAGACTCACAGGAGACGGACCACATGGAGCCCCAGGCGGCAATATCCCCTTGTAGTCAAGTCAGCTGGAGGTCGATGTTTTGAATCTCGACGCAATTTGAGTGTTCCATCGTCAATAGGAGGCGCTGAACGTTACAATTAAGAATCAGTTTTGCGTCCGATTAGAAAATATAGACTCACAGGAGAACGATCATATAGTGCCCGAGGCAGCAATAGACCCTTGGAGACAAGTCGCCAGGAGGACGATGTATCGGATCCCGTCGCAGTTTGAGTGTTCCATCCTCATTAGGAGGCCCTGAACGTTAGAAATCAGTTTAGCTTCGGATTCGAAAATCTAGACTCACTGGAGACGGACCATAAGGTTCCGGAAGCAGCAATATCCCCTTGGAGACCATGCCGCTGGAGGACGATGTGCTGAATCGCGACGCATTTTGAGTGCTCCATCGTCTATAGGAGACCCTGAACGTTACAATTAACTATCAGTTATGCGTCGGATATGAAAATCTAGACTCACAGGAGAACGACCATAAGGTGCCCGAGGCAGCGATAGACCTTTGGAGACAAGTCGGCTGGAGGACGATGTATTCACTCTCGACGCAATTTGAGTGTTCCATCGTCATTAGGAGGCCCTGAACGTTACAATTAACAATCAGTTTTGCATCAGATTAGAAAATCTAGACTCACAGGAGAACGACCATAAGGTGCCAGAGGCAGCAATAAACCATTGGAGACTAGTCGGCTGAAGGACGATATATTGAATCTCGACCCAATTTGAGTGTTCCATCGTTAGTAGGAGGCGCTGAACGTTACAATTAACTATCAGTTTTGCGTCGCATTCGAATACGTAGAATCACCGGAAACGAACCATGTGGTGCCCGAGGCAGCGATATCCCTCTGGAGACAAGTCGGCAGGAGGACGATGTAGTGAATCTCGACGCAATTTGAGTGTTCCATCGTCATTAGGAGGTGCTGAACGTTGCAATTAACTACCATTTTTGCGTCGGGTTCGTAATTCTAGACCCACAGGTAAAGGACTATATGGTGCCCGAGGCAGCAATATCCCCTTCAAGGCAAGACGGCTGGAGGTCGATGTATTGAATCTCGACGCAATTTGAGTGATCCATCGTCGATAGGAGGCCCGGAACATAACAATTAACTATCAGTTTTTCGTCGGGTTCTAAAATCTAGACTCACAGGGGAACGACTGTAAGGTGCCCGAGGCAGCAATAGACCCTTGTAGACGAATCGTCTGAATGCCGATGTATTGAATCTCGACGCAATTTGGTTGTTCCATCGTCAGTAGAAGGCCCTGAACGTTACAATTAACTATCATTTTTGCGTCGGATTCGAAAATCTAGACACTCAGGAGAACGAACATAAGGTGCCCGAGGCAGCAATAGACCCTTCAGACAAGTCGGCTGGAAAACGATGTATTGACTCTCGAAGCAATTTGAATTATCCATCGTCATTAGGAGGCGCTGAATGTTACAATTAACTATCAGTTTTTCGTCGGATTCGATAATCTAGACTCACTGGAGACGGACCATAAGGCGCCCGACTCAGCAATATCCCCTAGGAGACCAGTCCGCTGGAGGACGATGTAATGGATCGCGACGCATTTTGAGTGCTCCATCGTCATTAGGAGGCCCTGAACGGTACAATTAACTATCAGTTTTGCGTCGGATTCGAAAATCTAAACTTACAGGAGAAGGACCGTATGGTGCCCAAGGCAGCAATATCCCATTGGAGACAAGTCGGCTGAAGGACGATGTACTGAATCTCGACGCAATTAGAGTGTTCCATCGTCATTAGAAGGCCCTGAACGTTATAATTAACTATCAGTCTCGCGTCTGATTCGAAAATCTAGACTCACAGGAGACGGACCACATGGAGCCCCAGGCGGCAATATCCCCTTGTAGTCAAGTCAGCTGGAGGTCGATGTTTTGAATCTCGACGCAATTTGAGTGTTCCATCGTCAATAGGAGGCGCTGAACGTTACAATTAAGAATCAGTTTTGCGTCCGATTAGAAAATATAGACTCACAGGAGAACGATCATATAGTGCCCGAGGCAGCAATAGACCCTTGGAGACAAGTCGCCAGGAGGACGATGTATCGGATCCCGACGCAGTTTGAGTGTTCCATCCTCATTAGGAGGCCCTGAACGTTAGAAATCAGTTTAGCTTCGGATTCGAAAATCTAGACTCACTGGAGACGGACCATAAGGTTCCGGAAGCAGCAATATCCCCTTGGAGACCATGCCGCTGGAGGACGATGTGCTGAATCGCGACGCATTTTGAGTGCTCCATCGTCTATAGGAGACCCTGAACGTTACAATTAACTATCAGTTATGCGTCGGATATGAAAATCTAGACTCACAGGAGAACGACCATAAGGTGCCCGAGGCAGCGATAGACCTTTGGAGACAAGTCGGCTGGAGGACGATGTATTCACTCTCGACGCAATTTGAGTGTTCCATCGTCATTAGGAGGCCCTGAACGTTACAATTAACAATCAGTTTTGCATCAGATTAGAAAATCTAGACTCACAGGAGAACGACCATAAGGTGCCAGAGGCAGCAATAAACCTCTGGAGACTAGTCGGCTGAAGGACGATATATTGAATCTCGACCCAATTTGAGTGTTCCATCGTTAGTAGGAGGCGCTGAACGTTACAATTAACTATCAGTTTTGCGTCGCATTCGAATACGTAGAATCACCGGAAACGAACCATGTGGTGCCCGAGGCAGCGATATCCCTCTGGAGACAAGTCGGCAGGAGGACGATGTAGTCAATCTCGACGCAATTTGAGTGTTCCATCGTCATTAGGAGGTGCTGAACGTTGCAATTAACTACCATTTTTGCGTCGGATTCAAAATTCTAGACTCACAGGTAAAGGACCATATGGTGCCCGAGGCAGCAATATCCCCTTCAAGACAAGTCGGCTGAAGGTCGATGTATTGAATCTCGACGCAATTTTAGTGATCCATCGTCGATAGGAGGCCCGGAACATAACAATTAACTATCAGTTTTTCGTCGGATTCTAAAATCTAGACTCACAGGGGAACGACTATAAGGTGCCCGAGGCAGCAATAGACCTTTGTAGACGAATCGTCTGAATGCCGATGTATTGAATCTCGACGCAATTTGGTTGTTCCATCGTCATTAGAAGGCCCTGAACGTTACAATTAACTATAATTTTTGCGTCGGATTCGAAAATCTAGACACTCAGGAGAACGAACATAAGGTGCCCGAGGCAGCAATAGACCCTTCAGACAAGTCGGCTGGAAAACGATGTATTGACTCTCGAGGCAATTTGAATGATCCATCGTCATTAGGAGGCCCTGAATGTTACAATTAACTGTCAGTTTTTCGTCGGATTCGAAAATCTAGACTCACTGGAGACGGACCATAAGGTGCCCGACTCAGCAATATCCCCTAGGAGACCAGTCCGCTGGAGGAAGATGTATTGAATCGCGACGCAATTTGAGTGCTCCATCGTCATTAGGAGGCCCTGAACGATACAATTAACTATCAGTTTCGCATCGGATTCGAAAGTCTAGACTCATAGGAGAACGACCATAAGGAGCCCGAGGCAGCAATAGACTCTTGGAGACAAGTCGGCTGAAGGACGATGTATTGCATCTCGACGCAATTTGAGTGTCCCATCGTCATTAGGAGTCCCTGAACGTTACAATTAACTATCAGTTTCGCGTCTGATTCGAAAATGTAGACTCACAGGAGACGGACCACATGGAGCCCGAGGCGGCAAAATCCCCATGTAGACAAGTCGGCTGGATTTAGATGTATTGACTCTCGACACAATTAGAGTGTTTCATGGTCATTAGGAGGCGCTGAACGTTACAATAAACAATCAGTTTCTGGTCGGATTTCAAAATCTTGACTTACTGGGGAGCGACCATAAGGAGCCCGAGACAGCAATATCGTCATGCAGACAAGTCGGCTGGAAGACGATATATTGAATCTCGACGCAATTTGTGTGTTCCATCGTTATTAGGAGGCCCTGAATGTTACAATTAACTATGAGTTTTGCATCGAATTCGAATATTTAGACTCACAGGAGAACGATCATAAGGTGCCCCAGGCAGCAATAGACGCTTGGAGACAAGTCGGCTGGACGACGATGTATTAGATCGCGACACAATTTGAGTCCTCCATCGTAACCAGGAGTCCATGTATGTTATAATTAACTATAAGTTTTTCGTCGGATTCAAAATTGTAGACTCACTGGAGACGGAGCATAAGGTTCCGGAAGCAGCAATATCCCCTTGGAGACCAGACGCTGGAGGACGATGTATTGAATCGCGACGCAATTTGAGTGCTCCAGCGTCATTACGAGGCCCTGATCAGTACAATTAACTACCAGTTTCGCGTCGGATTCGAAAATCTAAACTTACAGGAGAAGGACCGTATGGTGCCCGAGACAGCATTATCCCCTTGGAGACAAGTCGGCTGAAGAACGATGTATTGAATCTCGACGCAATTTGAGTGTTCCTTCGTCATTAAGCGGCGCTGAACGTTACAATTAACTATCATTTTAGCGTCGGATTCGAAAATCTACTCACAGGAGAATTTCATATTGTGCTCGTGACAGCAATATCACCTTGGATTCAGGTCGGATGGAGGACGATGTATCGAATCTCGACGCAGTTTGTGTGTTCCATCGTCATTAGGAGGCGCTGAACATTACATTTAACTTTCAGTTTGGCGTCGGATTTGAAAATCTAGACTCACAGGAGAGCGACCATAAGGAGCCCGAGGCAGCAATATCCCCATGGAGACAAGTCGGCTTGAAGACGATGTATTGAATCTCGACGCAATTTGAGTGCTCCATCGTTTTTAGGAGGCCCTGAACGTTACAATTAACTATGAGTTTTGCATCGGATTCGAAAATCTAGACTCACGGGAGACGGACCACATGGAGCCCGAGGCGGCAATATCCCCTTAGAGACAAGTCGGCTGAAGGACGATGTATTGAATCTCGACGCAATTTGAGTGTTCCATCGTCTTTAGGAGGCCCTGAACGTTACTATTAACTATAAGCTTTTCGTCGGATTCGAAAATCTAGACTCACTGGAGACGGACCATAAGGTTCCGGAAGCAGCAATATCCCCTTGGAGACAAGTCCGCTGGAAGACGATGTATTGAATCGCGACGGAATTTGAGTCCTCCATCATCATTTTGAGGCCCTGAACGTTACAATTAACTATCATTATCGCGTCGGATTCGAAAATCTAGACTTACAGGTGAACGATCATAAGGTGCCCCAGGCAGCAATAGACGCTTGGAGACAAGTCGGCTGGAGGTCGATGTTTTGGATCGCGACGCAATTTGAGTGTTCCATCGTAACTAGGAGGCCCTGAATGTTACAATTAACTATAAGTTTTTCGTCGGATTGGAAATTCTAGACTCACTGGAGACGGACCATAAGGTTCCGGAAGCAGCAGTATCCCCTTGGAGACCAGTCCGCTGGAGGACGATGTATTGGATCGCGACGCAATTTGAGTGTTCCTTCGTCATTAGGAGGCCCTGATCGTTACAATTAACAATCAGTTTCGCGTCGGATTCGAAATCTAAACTTACAGGAGAAGGACCGTATGGTGCCCGAGGCAGCAATATCCCCTTGGAGACAAGTCGGCTGAAGGACGATGTATTGAATCTCGACGCAATTTGAGTGTTCCATCGTCATTAGAAGGCCCTGAACGTTACAATTAACTATCAGTTTCGCGTCTGATTCGAAAATCTAGACTCACAGGAGACGGACCACATGGAGCCCGAGGCGGCAATATCCCCTTGTAGTCAAGTCGGCTGAAGGACGATGTATAGAATCTCGACGCAATTTCAGTGTTCCATCGTCTTTAGGAGGCCCTGAACTTTCCAATGGAGACGGACCATAAGGTTCCGGAAGCAGCAATATCCCCTTGGAGACCAGGCTGCTGGAGGACGATGTGTTCAATCGCGACGCATTTTGAGTGCTCCATCGTCTATAGGAGACCCTGAACGTTACAATTAACTATCAGTTATGCGTCGGACTTGAAAATCTAGACTCACAGGAGAACGACCATAAGGTGCCCGAGGCAGCAATAGGCCTTTGGAGACAAGTCGGCTGGAGGACGATGTATTCACTCTCGACGCAATTTGAGTGTTCCATCGTCATTAGGAGGCCCTGAACGTTACAATTAACAATCAGTTTTGCATCGGATTAGAAAATCTAGACTCACAGGAGAACGACCATAAGGTGCCCGAGGCAGACTAGTCGGCTGAAGGACGATATATTGAATCTCGACGCAATTTGAGTGTTCCATCGTCAGTAGGAGGCGCCGAACGTTACAATTAACTATCAGTTTTGCGTCGCATTCGAATACGTAGAATCACCGGAGACGAACCATGTGGTGCCCGAGGCAGCGATATCCCTCTGGAGACAAGTCGGCAGGAGGACGATGTGAATCTCGACGCAATTTGAGTGTTCCATCGTCATTAGGAGGTGCTGAAAGTTGCAATTAACTACCATTTTTGCGTCGGATTCAAAATTCTAGACTCACAGGTATAGGACCATATGGTGTCCGAGGCAGCAATATCCCATTCAAGGCAAGTCGGCTGGAGGTCGATGTATTGAATCTCGACGCAATTTGAGTGATCCATCGTCGATAGGAGGCCCGGAACATAACAATTAACTATCAGTTTTTCGTCGGATTCGAAAATCTAGACTCACTGGAGACGGACCATAAGGTGCCCGACTCAGCAATATCCCCTAGGAGACCAGTCCACTGGAGGACGATGTATTGAATCGCGACGCAATTTGAGTGCTCCATCGTCATTAGGAGGCCCTGAACGATACAATTAACTATCAGCTTCGCGTCGGATTCGAAAGTCTAGACTCACAGGAGAAGGACCATACGGTGCCCGAGGTAGCAATACCCCCTAGGAACAAGTCGGCTGGAAGACGATGTATTGAATCTCGACGCAATTTGAGTGTTCCATCGTCATTATGAGGCCCTGATCTTTACAATTAACTAACTGTTTTGCGCCAGATTCGAAAATCTAGACTCATAGGAGAACGACCATAAGGTGCCCGAGGCAGCAATAGACCCTTGGAGACTAGTCGGCTGAAGGATGATGTATTGAATCTCGACGCAATTTGTGTTTTCCATCGTCATTAGGAGGCCCTGACGTTACAATTAACTATCAGTTTCGAGTCGGATTCGAAAATCTAGACTCACAGGAGAACGACCATAAGGTGTCCGAGGCAGCAATAGACCCTTGGAGAGAAGTCGGCTGAAGGACGATGTATTGAATCTCGACGCAATTTGAGTGTTCCATCGTCTTTAGGAGGCCCTGAAAGTTACAAATAACAATTAATTTCGCGTCGGATTCGAAAATCTAGACTCACAGGAGAGAAACCACATGCAGCCCGAGGCCGCAATATCCCCATTTAGACAAGTCGGCTGGAGGTAGATGTATTGACTCTCGACACAATTAGAGTGTTTCATCGTCATTAGGAGGCGCTGAACGTTACAATTAACAATCAGTTTCTGGTCGGATTTGAAAATCTAGACTCACAGGAGAGCGACCATAAGAAGCCCAAGACAGCAATATCGCCATGGAGACAAGTCGGCTAGAAGACGATATATTGAATCTCGACGCAATTTGTTTTTCCATCGTTATTAGGAGGCCCCGAATGTTACAATTAACTATGAGTTTTGCATTGAATTCGAATATCTAGACTCACAGGAGAACGATCATAAGGTGCCCCAGGCAGCATTAGACGCTTGGAGACAAGTCGGCTGGACGACGATGTATTGGATCGCGAACCAATTTGAGCGCTCCATTGTAACCAGGAGGCCATGTATGTTATAATTAACTATAAGTTTTTCGTCGGATTCAAAAATGTAGACTCACTGGAGACGGACCATAAGGTTCCGGAAGCAGCAATATCCCCTTGGAGACCAGGCCGCTGGAGGACGATGTATTGAATCGCGACGTATTTTGAGTGCTCCAACGTCTTTAGGAGGCCCTTAACGTTACAATTAACTATGAGTTTTGCATCGGATTCGAAAATCTAGACTCACAGGTGAACGATCATAAGGTGCCCGAGGCGGCAATATCCCATTGTAGACAAATCGGCTGGAGGTCGATGTATTGACTCTCGACACAATCTTAGTGTTCCATCGTAAATAAGACGTCCTGAATGTTACAATTAACTATAAGTTTTTCGTCGGATTGGAAATTCTAGACTCACTGGAGACGGACCTTAAGGTTCCGGAAGCAGCAGTATCCCCTTGGAGACCAGTCCGCTGGTGGACGATGTATTGGATCGCGACGCAATTTGAGTGTTCCATCGTAACTAGGAGGCCATGTATGTTATAATTAACTATAAGTTTTTCGTCGGATTCGAAAATATAGACTCATTGGAGACGGACCATAAGGTTCCGGAGACCAGTCCGCTGGACGACGATGTATTGAATCTCGACGCAATTAGAGTGTTCCATCGTAATTAGGAGGCCCTGAACGTTACAATTGACTATGAGTTTTGCATCGTATTCGAAATTCTAGACTCACAGGTGAACGATCATAAGGTGCCCGAGGCGGCAATATCCCCTTGTAGACAAATCGGCTAGAGATCGATGTATTGACTCTCGACTCAATCTTAGTGTTCCATCGTAAATAGGACGCCCTGAATGTTACAATTAACTATAAGTTTTTCGTCGGATTCGAAAATCGACTCAGTGGAATAGGACCATAAGGTTCCGGAAGCAACAATATCCCCTTGGAGACAAGTCCGCTGGAAGACGATGTATTGAATCGCGACGGAATTTGAGTGCTCCATCGTCATTTTGAGGCCCTGAACGTTACAATCAACTATCACTATCGCGTCGGATTAGAAAATCTAGACTTACAGGTGAACGATCATAAGGTGCCCCAGGCAGCAATAGACGCTTGGAGACAAATCGGCTGGAGGACGATGTTTTGGATCGCGAAGCAATTTGAGTGTCCACCGTAACTAGGAGGCCCTGAATGTTACAATTAACTATAAGTTTTTCGTCGGATTAGAAAGTCTAGACCCACAGAAGAAGGACCATAAGGTGCCCGAGGCAGCAATATCCCCTTGGAACAAGTCGGCTGGAAGACGATGTATTGAATCTCGACGCAATTTGAGTGTTCCATCGTTATTATGAGGCCCTGATCGTTACAATTAACTAACTGTTTTGCGCCGGATTCGAAAATCTAGACTCATAGGAGAACGACCATAAGGAGCCCGAGGCAGCAATTGACTCTTGGAGACAAGTCGGCCGAAGGACGATGTATTGCATCTCGACGCAATTTGAGTGTCCCATCGTCATTAGGAGTCCCTGAACGTTACAATTAACTATCAGTTTCGCGTCTGATTCGAAAATCTAGACTCACAGGAGACGGACCACATGGAGCCCGAGGCGGCAATATCCCCTTGTAGTCAAGTCGGCTGGAGGTCGATGTATTGAATCTCGACGCAATTTGAGTGTTCCATCGTCAATAGGAGGCGCTGAACGTTACAATTAACAATCAGTTTCGCGTCGGATTCGAAAATCTACTCACAGTAGAGCGACCATAAGGAACCCTAGGCAGCAATATCCCCTTGGAGACCAGTCCGCTGGAGGACGATGTATTGAGTCTCGACGCAATTTGAGTGTTCCATCGTCATTTTGAGGCCCTGAACGTTACCATTAACAATCAGTTTTGCGTCGGATTAGAAAATTTAGACTCACAGGAGAACGACCATCAGGTGCCCGAGGCAGCAACAGACCCTTGGAGACTAGTCGGCTGAAGGATGATGTATTAAATCCCGACGCAATTTGTGTTGTCCATCGTCATTAGGAGGCCCTGAACGTTACAATTAACTATCATTTTTGCGTCGGATTCGAAAATCTAGACACTCAGGAGAACGAACATAAGGTGCCCGAGGCAGCAATAGACCCTTCAGACAAGTCGGCTGGAAAACGATATACTGACTCTCGAGGCAATCTGAATTATCCATCGTCATTAGGAGGCCCTGAACGTTACAATTAACTATCAGTTTCGCGTCGGATTAGAAAGTCTAGACCCACAGAAGAAGGACCATAAGGTGCCCGAGGCAGCAATATCCCCTTGGAACAAGTCGGCTTGAAGACGATGTATTGAATCTCGACGCAATTTGAGTGTTCCATCGTCATTATGAGGCCCTGATCGTTACAATTAACTAACTGTTTTGCGCCGGATTCGAAAATCTAGACTCATAGGAGAACGACCATAAGGAGCCCGAGGCAGCAATTGACTCTTGGAGACAAGTCGGCCGAAGGACGATGTATTGCATCTCGACGCAATTTGAGTGTTCCATCGTCAGTAGGAGGCGCCGAACGTTACAATTAACTATCAGTTTTGCGTCGCATTCGAATACGTAGAATCACCGGAGACGAACCATGTGGTGCCCGAGGCAGCGATATCCCTCTGGAGACAAGTCGGCAGGAGGACGATGTGAATCTCGACGCAATTTGAGTGTTCCATCGTCATTAGGAGGTGCTGAAAGTTGCAATTAACTACCATTTTTGCGTCGGATTCAAAATTCTAGACTCACAGGTAAAGGACCATATGGTGTCCGAGGCAGCAATATCCCCTTCAAGGCAAGTCGGCTGGAGGTTGATGTATTGAATCTCGACGCAATTTGAGTTATCCATCGTCGATAGGAGGCCCGGAACATAACAATTAACTATCAGTTTTTCGTCGGATTCTAAAATCTAGACTCACAGGCGAACGACTATAAGGTGCCCGAGGCAGCAATAGACCCATGTAGACAAATCGTCTGAATGCCGATGTATTGAATCTCGACGCAATTTGAGTGTTCCATCGTCATTAGAAGGCCCTGAATGTTACAATTAACTATCATTTTTGCGTCGGATTCGAAAATCTAGAAACTCAGGAGAACGAACATAAGGTGCCCGAGGCAGCAATAGACCCTTCATACAAGTCGGCTGGAAAACGATGTATTGACTCTCGAGGCAATTTGAATGATCCATCGTCATTAGGAGGCCCTGAATGTTACAATTAACTATCAGTTTTTCGTCGGATTCGAAAATCTAGACTCACTGGAGACGGACCATAAGGTGCCCGACTCAGCAATATCCCCTAGCAGACCAGTCCACTGGAGGACGATGTATTGAATCGCGACGCAATTTGAGTGCTCCATCGTCATTAGGAGGCCCTGAACGATACAATTAACTATCAGCTTCGCGTGGGATTCGAAAGTCTAGACTCACAGGAGAAGGACCATACGGTGCCCGAGGCAGCAATACCCCCTAGGAACAAGTCGGCTGGAAGACGATGTATTGAATCTCGACGCAATTTGAGTGTTCCATCGTCATTATGAGGCCCTGATCTTTACAATTAACTAACTGTTTTGCGCCGGATTCGAAAATCTAGACTCATAGGAGAACGACCATAAGGTGCCCGAGGCAGCAATAGACCCTTGGAGACTAGTCGGCTGAAGGATGATGTATTGAATCTCGACGCAATTTGTGTTTTCCATCGTCATTAGGAGGCCCTGACGTTACAATTAACTATCAGTTTCGAGTCGGATTCGAAAATCTAGACTCACAGGAGAACGACCATAAGGTGTCCGAGGCAGCAATAGACCCTTGGAGAGAAGTCGGCTGAAGGACGATGTATTGAATCTCGACGCAATTAGAGTGTTCCATCGTAATTAGGAGGCCCTGAGCGTTACAATTAACTATGAGTTTCGCGTCGGTTTCGAAAATCTAGACTCACAGGATAAGGACCATATGGTGCCCGAGGCAGCAATATCCTCTTGGAGACAAGTCGGCTGGAGGACGATGTATTGAATCGCGACGCAATTTGAGTGTTCCATCGTCATTAGGAGGCCCTGAACATTACAATTAACAATCATTTTTGCGTCGGATTCGAAAATGTAGACTCACAGGAGATCGACCATAAGGTGCCCGAGGCAGCAATAGACGCTTGGAGACAAATCGGCTGGAGGACGATGTTTTGGATCGCGAAGCAATTTGAGTGTTCCACCGTAACTAGGAGGCCCTGAATGTTACAATTAACTATAAGTTTTTCGTCGGATTGGAAATTCTAGACCCACTGGAGACGGACCTTAAGGTTCCGGAAGCAGCAGTATCCCCTTGGAGACCAGTCCGCTGGAGGACGATGTATTGGATCGCGACGCAATTTGAGTGCTCCAGCGTCATTAGGAGGCCCTGAACGGTACAATTAACTATCAGTTTCGCGTCGGATTCGAAAATCTAAACTTACAGGAGAAGGACCGTATGGTGCCCGAGGCAGCAATATCCCCTCGGAGACATGTCGGCTGAACGACGATGTATTGAATCTCGACGCAATTTGAGTGATCCATCGTCATTAGAAGGCCCTGAACGTTACAATTAACTATCATTTTTGCGTCGGATTCGAAAATCTAGACACTCAGGAGAACGAACAGAAGGTGCCCGAGGCAGCAATAGACCCTTCAGACAAGTCGGCTGGAAAACGATATACTGACTCTCGAGGGAATTTGAATTATCCATCGTCATTAGGAGGCCCTGAACGTTACAATTAACTATCAGTTTCGCGTCCGATTAGAAAGTCTAGACCCACAGAAGAAGGACCATAAGGTGCCCGAGGCAGCAATATCCCCTTGGAACAAGTCGGCTGGAAGACGATGTATTGAATCTCGACGCAATTTGAGTGTTCCATCGTCATTATGAGGCCCTGATCGTTACAATTAACTAACTGTTTTGCGCCGGATTCGAAAATCTAGACTCATAGGAGAACGACCATAAGGAGCCCGAGGCAGCAATTGACTCTTGGAGACAAGTCGGCCGAAGGACGATGTATTGCATCTCGACGCAATTTGAGTGTCCCATCGTCATTAGGAGTCCCTGAACGTTACAATTAACTATCAGTTTCGCGTCTGATTCGAAAATCTAGACTCACAGGAGACGGACCACATGGAGCCCGAGGCGGCAATATCCCCTTGTAGTCAAGCCGGCTGGAGGTCGATGTATTGAATCTCGACGCAATTTGAGTTTTCCATCGTCAATAGGAGGCGCTGAACGTTACAATTAACAATCAGTTTCGCGTCGGATTCGAAAATCTACTCACAGTAGAGCGACCATAAGGAACCCTAGGCAGCAATATCCCCTTGGAGACCAGTCCGCTGGAGGACGATGTATTGAGTCTCGACGCAATTTGAGTGTTCCATCGTCATTTTGAGGCCCTGAACGTTACCATTAACAATCAGTTTTGCGTCGGATTAGAAAATTTAGACTCACAGGAGAACGACCATCAGGTGCCCGAGGCAGCAACAGACCCTTGGAGACTAGTCGGCTGAAGGATGATGTATTAAATCCCGACGCAATTTGTGTTTTCCATCGTCATTAGGAGGCCCTGACGATGCAATCAGTTTCGAGTCGGATTCGAAAATCTAGACTCACAGGAGAACGACCATAAGGTGTCCGAGGCAGCAATAGTCCCTTGGAGAGAAGTCGGCTGAAGGACGATGTATTGAATCTCGACGCAATTTGAGTGTTCCATCGTCTTTAGGAGGCCCTGAAAGTTACAATTAACAATTAATTTCGCGTCGGATTCGAAAATCTAGACTCACAGGAGACGGACCACATGGAGCCCGAGGCGGCAAAATCCCCATGTAGACAAGTCGGCTGGAGGTAGATGTATTGACTCTCAACACAATTAGAGTATTTCATCGTCATTAGGAGGCGCTGAACGTTACAATAAACTATCAGTTTCTGGTCGGATTTCAATATCTTGACTCACAAGAGAGCTACCATAAGGAGCCCGAGACAGCAATATCGCCAAGGAGACAAGTCGGCTGGAAGACGATATATTGAATCTCGACGCAATTTGTGTTTTCCATCGTTATTAGGAGGCCCTGAATGTTTCAATTAACTATGAGTTTTCCATCTAATTCGAATATCTAGACTCACAGGAGAACGATCATAAGGTGCCCCAGGCAGCAATAGACGCTGGGAGACAAGTCGGCTGGACGACGATGTATTGGATCGCGACGCAATTTGAGTCCTCCATCGTAACCAGGAGTCCATGTATGTTATAATTAACTATAAGTTTTTCGTCGGATTCAAAAATGTAGACTCACTGGAGACGGAGCATAAGGTTCCGGAAGCAGCAATATCCCCTTGGAGACCAGTCCGCTGGAGGACGATGTATTGAATCGCGACGCAATTTTGAGTGCTCCAGCGTCATTACGAGGCCCTGATCGGTACAATTAACTATCAGTTTCGCGTCGGATTCGAAAATCTAAACTTACAGGAGAAGGACTGTATGGTGCCCGAGGCAGCAATATCTCCTTGGAGACAAGTCGGTAGAAGGACGATGTATTCAATCTCGACGCAATTTGAGTGATCCTTCGTCATTAAGCGGCGCTGAACGTTACAATTAACTATCATTTTAGCGTCGGATTCGAAAATCTACTCACAAGTGAATTTCATATTGTGCTCGTGACAGCAATATCACCTTGGATTCAGGTCGGATGGAGGACGATGTATTGAATCTCGACGCAGTTTGAGTGTTCCATCGTCATTAGGAGGCGCTGAACATTACAATTAACTTTCAGTTTCGCGTCGGATTTGAAAATCTAGACTCACGGGAGACGGACCACATGGAGCCCGAGGCGGCAATATCCCCTTAGAGACAAGTCGGCTGAAGGACGATGTATTGAATCTCGACGCAATTTGAGTGTTCCATCGTCTTTAGGAGGCCCTGAACGTTACAATTAACTATAAGCTTTTCGTCGGATTCGAAAATCTAGACTCACTGGAGACGGACCATAAGGTTCCGGAAGCAGCAATATCACCTTGGAGACAAGTCCGCTGGAAGACGATGTATTGAATCGCGACGGAATGTGAGTGCTCCATCGTCATTTCGAGGCCCTCAACGTTACAATTAACTAACATTATCGCGTCGGATTCGAAAATCTCGACTTACAGGTGAACGATCATAAGGTGCCCCAGGCAGCAATAGACGCTTGGAGACAAGTCGGCTGGAGGTCGATGTTTTGGATCGCGACGCAATTTGAGTGTTCCATCGTAACTAGGAGGCCCTGAATGTTACAATGAACTATAAGGTTTTCGTCGGATTGGAAATTCTAGACTCACTGGAGACGGACCATAAGGTTCCGGAAGGAGTAGTATCCCCTTGGAGACCAGTCCGCTGGAGGACGATGTATTGGATCGCGACGCAATTTGAGTGTTCCATCGTCATTAGGAGGCTCTGATCGTTACAATTAACAATCAGTTTCGCGTCGGATTTAAAAATCTAGACCCACAGAAGAGCGACCATAAGGAGCCCGAGGCAGCAAAATCCCCATGAAAACAAGTCAGCTGGAAGACGATATATTGAATCTCGACGCAATGTGAGTGTTCCATCGTAATTAGGAGGCCCTGAGCGTTACAATTAACTATGAGTTTCGCGTCGGTTTCGAAAATCTAGACTCACAGGATAAGGACCATATGGTGCCCGAGGCAGCAATATCCTCTTGGAGACAAGTCGGCTGGAGGACGATGTATTGAATCGCGACGCAATTTGAGTGTTCCATCGTCATTAGGAGGCCCTGAACATTACAATTAACAATCATTTTTGCGTCGGATTCGAAAATGTAGACTCACAGGAGATCGACCATAAGGTGCCCGAGGCAGCAATAGACCCTTGGAGAGAAGTCGGCTGGAGGACGATGTGTTGAATAGCGACGCAATTTGAGTGTTCCATCGTCAGTTTGAGGCCCTGTACGTTACAATTAACAATCAGTTTTGCGTCGGATTAGATAATCTAGACTCACAGGAGAACGACCATAAGGTGCCCGAGGGAGCAATAGACCCTTGGAGACAAGTCGCCTGAAGGACGATGTATTGATTCTCGACGAAATTTGAGTGTTCCATCGTCTTTAGGAGGCCCTTAACGTTACAATTAACTATAAGTGTTTCGTCGGATTCGAAAATCTAGACTCACTGGAGACGGACCATAAGGTTCCGGAAGCAGCAATATCCCCTTGGAGACCAGGCCGCTGGAAAACGATGTATTGAATTGCGACGCATTTTGAGTGCTCCATCGTCATTAGGAGACCCTGAACGTTACAATTAACTATCAGTTATGCGTCGGATTCGAAAATCTAGACTCACAGGAGAACGACTATAAGGTGCCCGAGGCAGCAACAGACCCTTGGAGACAAGTTGGCTGGAGGCCGATGTATTGAATATTGACGCAATTTGAGTGTTCCATCGTCTTTTGGAGGCCCTTAACGTTACAATTAACTATAAGTGTTTCGTCGGATTCGAAAATCTAGACTCACTGGAGACGGACCATAAGGAGCCCGAGGCAGCAATATCCCAATGAAAAGAAGTCAGCTGGAAGACGATATATTGAATCTCGACGCAATTAGAGTGTTCCATCGTAATTAGGAGGCCCTGTACGTTACAATTAACTGTGAGTTTTGCATCGGATTCGAAAATCTTGACTTATAGGAGAAGGTCCGTATGGTGCCCGAGGCAGCAATATCCCCTTGGAGACAAGTCAGCTGAAGGACGATGTATTGAATCTTGACGCAATTTGAGTGCTCCATCGTCATTATTAGGCCCTGAACGTTACAATTAACTGTCATTATCGCGTCTGATACGAAATTCTAGACTTACAGGTGAACGATCATAAGGTGAACCAGGCTGCAATAGACGCTTGGACCAAGTCGGCTGGAGGACGATGTTTTGGATCGGGACGCAATTAGAGTGTTCCATCGTAACTAGGAGGCCCTGAATGTTACAATTAACTATAAGTTTTTCGTCGGATTGGAAATTGTAAACTCACTGGACACGGACCTTAAGGTTCCGGAAGCAGCAGTATCCCCTTGGAGACCAGTCCGCTGCAGGACGATGGATTGGATCGCGACGCAATTTGAGTGTTCCATCGTCATTAGGAGGCCCTGAACGTTACAATTAACAATCAGTTTCGCGTCGGATTTGAAGATCTAGACTCACAGGAGAGCGACCATAAGGAGCCCGAGGCAGCAAAATCCCCATGAAAACAAGTCAGCTGGAAGACGATATATTGAATCTCGACGTAATTAGAGTGTTCCATCGTAATTAGGAGGCCCTGAGCGTTACAATTGACTATGAGTTTTGCATCGTATTCGAAAATCTAGACTCACAGGTGAACGATCATAAGGTGCCCGAGGCGGCAATATCCCCTTGTAGACAAATCGGCTGGAGGTCGATGTATTGACTCTCGACACAATCTTAGTGTTCCATCGTAAATAGGACGCCCTGAATGTTACAATTAACTATAAGTTTTTCGTCGGATTCGAAAATGCAGACTCAGTGGAATCGGACCATAAGGTTCCGGAAGCAGCAATATCCCCTTGGAGACAAGTCCGCTGGAAGACGATGTATTGAATCGCGACGGAATTTGAGTGCTCCATCGTCATTTTGAGGCCCTGAACGTTACAATCAACCATCACTATCGCGTCGGATTAGAAAATCTAGACTTACAGGTGAACGAACGATCATAAGGTGCCCCAGGCAGCAATAGACGCTTGGAGACAAATCGGCTGGTGGACGATGCTTTGGATCGCGAAGCAATTTGAGTGTTCCACCGTAACTAGGAGGCCCTGAATGTTACAATTAACTATAAGTTTTTCGTCGGATTGGAAATTCTAGACCCACTGGAGACGGACCTTAAGGATCCGGAAGCAGCAGTATCCCCTTGGAGACCAGTCCGCTGGAGAACGATGTATTGGATCGCGACGCAATTTGAGTGCTCCAGCGTCATTAGGAGGCCCTGAACGGTACAATTAACTATCAGTTTCGCGTCGGATTCGAAAATCTAAACTTACAGGAGAAGGACCGTATGGTGCCCGAGGCAGCAATATCCCCTCGGAGACATGTCGGCTGAACGACGATGTATTGAATCTCGACGCAATTTGAGTGATCCATCGTCATTAGAAGGCCCTGAACGTTACAATTAACTATCATTTTTGCGTCGGATTCGAAAATCTAGACACTCAGGAGAACGAACAGAAGGTGCCCGAGGCAGCAATAGACCCTTCAGACAAGTCGGCTGGAAAACGATATACTGACTCTCGAGGGAATTTGAATTATCCATCGTCATTAGGAGGCCCTGAACGTTACAATTAACTATCAGTTTCGCGTCCGATTAGAAAGTCTAGACCCACAGAAGAAGGACCATAAGGTGCCCGAGGCAGCAATATCCCCTTGGAACAAGTCGGCTGGAAGACGATGTATTGAATCTCGACGCAATTTGAGTGTTCCATCGTCATTATGAGGCCCTGATCGTTACAATTAACTAACTGTTTTGCGCCGGATTCGAAAATCTAGACTCATAGGAGAACGACCATAAGGAGCCCGAGGCAGCAATTGACTCTTGGAGACAAGTCGGCCGAAGGACGATGTATTGCATCTCGACGCAATTTGAGTGTCCCATCGTCATTAGGAGTCCCTGAACGTTACAATTAACTATCAGTTTCGCGTCTGATTCGAAAATCTAGACTCACAGGAGACGGACCACATGGAGCCCGAGGCGGCAATATCCCCTTGTAGTCAAGTCGGCTGGAGGTCGATGTATTGAATCTCGACGCAATTTGAGTTTTCCATCGTCAATAGGAGGCGCTGAACGTTACAATTAACAATCAGTTTCGCGTCGGATTCGAAAATCTACTCACAGTAGAGCGACCATAAGGAACCCTAGACAGCAATATCCCCTTGGAGACCAGTCCGCTGGAGGACGATGTATTGAGTCTCGACGCAATTTGAGTGTTCCATCGTCATTTTGAGGCCCTGAACGTTACCATTAACAATCAGTTTTGCGTCGGATTAGAAAATTTAGACTCACAGGAGAACGACCATCAGGTGCCCGAGGCAGCAACAGACCCTTGGAGACTAGTCGGCTGAAGGATGATGTATTAAATCCCGACGCAATTTGTGTTTTCCATCGTCATTAGGAGGCCCTGACGATGCTATCAGTTTCGAGTCGGATTCGAAAATCTAGACTCACAGGAGAACGACCATAAGGTGTCCGAGGCAGCAATAGTCCCTTGGAGAGAAGTCGGCTGAAGGACGATGTATTGAATCTCGACGCAATTTGAGTGTTCCATCGTCTTTAGGAGGCCCTGAAAGTTACAATTAACAATTAATTTCGCGTCGGATTCGAAAATCTAGACTCACAGGAGACGGACCACATGGAGCCCGAGGCGAGAAATCCCCATGTAGACAAGTCGGCTGGAGGTAGATGTATTGACTCTCAACACAATTAGAGTATTTCATCGTCATTAGGAGGCGCTGAACGTTACAATAAACTATCAGTTTCTGGTCGGATTTCAATATCTTGACTCACAAGAGAGCTACCATAAGGAGCCCGAGACAGCAATATCGCCAAGGAGACAAGTCGGCTGGAAGACGATATATTGAATCTCGACGCAATTTGTGTTTTCCATCGTTATTAGGAGGCCCTGAATGTTTCAATTAACTATGAGTTTTCCATCGAATTCGAATATCTAGACTCACAGGAGAACGATCATAAGGTGCCCCAGGCAGCAATAGACGCTGGGAGACAAGTCGGCTGGACGACGATGTATTGGATCGCGACGCAATTTGAGTCCTCCATCGTAACCAGGAGTCCATGTATGTTATAATTAACTATAAGTTTTTCGTCGGATTCAAAAATGTAGACTCACTGGAGACGGAGCATAAGGTTCCGGAAGCAGCAATATCCCCTTGGAGACCAGTCCGCTGGAGGACGATGTATTGAATCGCGACGCAATTTTGAGTGCTCCAGCGTCATTACGAGGCCCTGATCGGTACAATTAACTATCAGTTTCGCGTCGGATTCGAAAATCTAAACTTACAGGAGAAGGACCGTATGGTGCCCGAGGCAGCAATATCCCCTTGGAGACAAGTCGGTAGAAGGACGATGTATTCAATCTCGACGCAATTTGAGTGATCCTTCGTCATTAAGCGGCGCTGAACGTTACAATTAACTATCATTTTAGCGTCGGATTCGAAAATCTACTCACAAGTGAATTTCATATTGTGCTCGTGACAGCAATATCACCTTGGATTCAGGTCGGATGGAGGACGATGTATTGAATCTCGACGCAGTTTGAGTGTTCCATCGTCATTAGGAGGCGCTGAACATTACAATTAACTTTCAGTTTCGCGTCGGATTTGAAAATCTAGACTCACAGGAGAGCGAACATAAGGAGCGCGAGGCAGCAATATCCCCATGGAGACAAGTCGGCTTGAAGAAGATGTATTGAATCTCGACGCAATTTGAGTGCTCCATCGTTTTTAGGAGGCCCTGAACGTTACAATTAACTATGAGTTTTGCATCGGATTCGAAAATCTAGACTTACGGGAGACGGACCACATGGAGCCCGAGGCGGCAATATCCCCTTAGAGACAAGTCGGCTGAAGGACGATGTATTGAATCTCGACGCAATTTGAGTGTTCCATCGTCTTTAGGAGGCCCTGAACGTTACAATTAACTATAAGCTTTTCGTCGGATTCGAAAATCTAGACTCACTGGAGACGGACCATAAGGTTCCGGAAGCAGCAATATCACCTTGGAGACAAGTCCGCTGGAAGACGATGTATTGAATCGCGACGGAATGTGAGTGCTCCATCGTCATTTCGAGGCCCTCAACGTTACAATTAACTAACATTATCGCGTCGGATTCGAAAATCTCGACTTACAGGTGAACGATCATAAGGTGCCCCAGGCAGCAATAGACGCTTGGAGACAAGTCGGCTGGAGGTCGATGTTTTGGATCGCGACGCAATTTGAGTGTTCCATCGTAACTAGGAGGCCCTGAATGTTACAATTAACTATAAGTTTTTCGTCGGATTGGAAATTCTAGACTCACTGGAGACGGACCATAAGGTTCCGGAAGGAGTAGTATCCCCTTGGAGACCAGTCCGCTGGAGGACGATGTATTGGATCGCGACGCAATTTGAGTGTTCCATCGTCATTAGGAGGCCCTGATCGTTACAATTAACAATCAGTTTCGCGTCGGATTTAAAAATCTAGACCCACAGAAGAGCGACCATAAGGAGCCCGAGGCAGCAAAATCCCCATGAAAACTAGTCAGCTGGAAGACGATATATTGAATCTCGACGCAATTAGAGTGTTCCATCGTAATTAGGAGGCCCTGAGCGTTACAATTAACTATGAGTTTCGCGTCGGTTTCGAAAATCTAGACTCACAGGATAAGGACCATATGGTGCCCGACGCAGCAATATCCTCTTGGAGACAAGTCGGCTGGAGGACGATGTATTGAATCGCGACGCAATTTGAGTGTTCCATCGTCATTAGGAGGCCCTGAACATTACAATTAACAATCATTTTTGCGTCGGATTCGAAAATGTAGACTCACAGGAGATCGACCATAAGGTGCCCGAGGCAGCAATAGACTCTTGGAGAGAAGTCGGCTGGAGGACGATGTGTTGAATAGCGACGCAATTTGAGTGTTCCATCGTCAGTTTGAGGCCCTGTACGTTACAATTAACAATCAGTTTTGCGTCGGATTAGATAATCTAGACTCACAGGAGAACGACCATAAGGTGCCCGAGGGAGCAATAGACCCTTGGAGACAAGTCGCCTGAAGGACGATGTATTGATTCTCGACGATATTTGAGTGTTCCATCGTCTTTAGGAGGCCCTTAACGTTACAATTAACTATAAGTGTTTCGTCGGATTCGAAAATCTAGACTCACTGGAGACGGACCATAAGGTTCCGGAAGCAGCAATATCCCCTTGGAGACCAGGCCGCTGGAAAACGATGTATTGAATTGCGACGCATTTTGAGTGCTCCATCGTCATTAGGAGACCCTGAACGTTACAATTAACTATCAGTTATGCGTCGGATTCGAAAATCTAGACTCACAGGAGAACGACTATAAGGTGCCCGAGGCAGCAACAGACCCTTGGAGACAAGTTGGCTGGAGGCCGATGTATTGAATATTGACGCAATTTGAGTGTTCCATCGTCTTTTGGAGGCCCTGAACATTACAATTAACTATCAGTTTCGCGTCGGATTCGAAAATCTAGACTCACAGGAGACGGACCACATGGAGCCCGAGGCGGCAATATCCCCTTGTAGACAAGCCGGCTGGAGGTCGATGTATTGACTCTCGACACAATCTTAGTGTTCCATCGTCATTTGGAGGCATTGAACGTTACAATTAACAATCAGTTTCGCGTCGGATTTGAAAATCTAGACTCACAGGTGAGCGACCGTAAGGAGCCCGAGGCAGCAATATCCCAATGAAAAGAAGTCAGCTGGAAGACGATATATTGAATCTCGACGCAATTAGAGTGTTCCATCGTAATTAGGAGGCCCTGTACGTTACAATTAACTATGAGTTTTGCATCGGATTCGAAAATCTTGACTTATAGGAGAAGGTCCGTGTGGTGCCCGAGGCAGCAATATCCCCTTGGAGACAAGTCAGCTGAAGGACGATGTATTGAATCTTGACGCAATTTGAGTGCTCCATCGTCATTATTAGGCCCTGAACGTTACAATTAACTGTCATTATCGCGTCTGATACGAAATTCTAGACTTACAGGTGAACGATCATAAGGTGAACCAGGCTGCAATAGACGCTTGGACCAAGTCGGCTGGAGGACGATGTTTTGGATCGGGACGCAATTAGAGTGTTCCATCGTAACTAGGAGGCCCTGAATGTTACAATTAACTATAAGTTTTTCGTCGGATTGGAAATTGTAAACTCACTGGACACGGACCTTAAGGTTCCGGAAGCAGCAGTATCCCCTTGGAGACCAGTCCGCTGGAGGACGATGGATTGGATCGCGACGCAATTTGAGTGTTCCATCGTCATTAGGAGGCCCTGAACGTTACAATTAACAATCAGTTTCGCGTCGGATTTGAAAATCTAGACTCACAGGAGAGCGACCATAAGGAGCCCGAGGCAGCAAAATCCCCATGAAAACAAGTCAGCTGGAAGACGATATATTGAATCTCGACGCAATTAGAGTGTTCCATCGTAATTAGGAGGCCCTGAGCGTTACAATTAACTATGAGTTTTGCATCGGATTCGAGAATCTAGACTCACAGGTGAACGATCATAAAGTGCCCGAGGCGGCAATATCCCCTTGTAGACAAATCGGCTGGAGGTCGATGTATTAACTCTCGACATAATCTTAGTGTTCCATCGTAAATAGGACGCCCTGAATGTTACAATTAACTATAAGTTTTTCGTCGGATTCGAAAATCCAGACTCATTGGAGACGGACCATAAGGTTCCGGAAGCAGCAATATCCCCTTGGAGACAAGTCCGCTGGAAGACGATGTATTGAATCGCGACGGAATGTGAGTGCTCCATCGTCATTTCGAGGCCCTCAACGTTACAATTAACTAACATTATCGCGTCGGATTCGAAAATCTCGACTTACAGGTGAACGATCATAAGGTGCCCCAGGCAGCAATAGACGCTTGGAGACAAGTCGGCTGGAGGTCGATGTTTTGGACCGCGACGCAATTTGAGTGTTCCATCGTAACTAGGAGGCCCTGAATGTTACAATTAACTATAAGTTTTTCGTCGGATTGGAAATTCTAGACTCACTGGAGACGGACCATAAGGTTCCGGAAGGAGTAGTATCCCCTTGGAGACCAGTCCGCTGGAGGACGATGTATTGGATCGCGACGCAATTTGAGTGTTCCATCGTCATTAGGAGGCCCTGATCGTTACAATTAACAATCAGTTTCGCGTCGGATTTAAAAATCTAGACCCACAGAAGAGCGACCATAAGGAGCCCGAGGCAGCAAAATCCCCATGAAAACAAGTCAGCTGGAAGACGATATATTGAATCTCGACGCAATTAGAGTGTTCCATCGTAATTAGGAGGCCCTGAGCGTTACAATTAACTATGAGTTTCGCGTCGGTTTCGAAAATCTAGACTCACAGGATAAGGACCATATGGTGCCCGAGGCAGCAATATCCTCTTGGAGACAAGTCGGCTGGAGGACGATGTATTGAATCGCGACGCAATTTGAGTGTTCCATCGTCATTAGGAGGCCCTGAACATTACAATTAACAATCATTTTTGCGTCGGATTCGAAAATGTAGACTCACAGGAGATCGACCATAAGGTGCCCGAGGCAGCAATAGACTCTTGGAGAGAAGTCGGCTGGAGGACGATGTGTTGAATAGCGACGCAATTTGAGTGTTCCATCGTCAGTTTGAGGCCCTGTACGTTACAATTAACAATCAGTTTTGCGTCGGATTAGATAATCTAGACTCACAGGAGAACGACCATAAGGTGCCCGAGGGAGCAATAGACCCTTGGAGACAAGTCGCCTGAAGGACGATGTATTGATTCTCGACGAAATTTGAGTGTTCCATCGTCTTTAGGAGGCCCTTAACGTTACAATTAACTATAAGTGTTTCGTCGGATTCGAAAATCTAGACTCACTGGAGACGGACCATAAGGTTCCGGAAGCAGCAATATCCCCTTGGAGACCAGGCCGCTGGAAAACGATGTATTGAATTGCGACGCATTTTGAGTGCTCCATCGTCATTAGGAGACCCTGAACGTTACAATTAACTATCAGTTATGCGTCGGATTCGAAAATCTCGACTTACAGGTGAACGATCATAAGGTGCCCCAGGCAGCAATAGACGCTTGGAGACAAGTTGGCTGGAGGCCGATGTATTGAATATTGACGCAATTTGAGTGTTCCATCGTCTTTTGGAGGCCCTGAACATTACAATTAACTATCAGTTTCGCGTCGGATTCGAAAATCTAGACTCACAGGAGACGGACCACATGGAGCCCGAGGCGGCAATATCCCCTTGTAGACAAGCCGGCTGGAGGTCGATGTATTGACTCTCGACACAATCTCAGTGTTCCATCGTCATTTGGAGGCATTGAACGTTACAATTAACAATCAGTTTCGCGTCGGATTTGAAAATCTAGACTCACAGGTGAGCGACCGTAAGGAGCCCGAGGCAGCAATATCCCAATGAAAAGAAGTCAGCTGGAAGACGATATATTGAATCTCGACGCAATTAGAGTGTTCCATCGTAATTAGGAGGCCCTGTACGTTACAATTAACTATGAGTTTTGCATCGGATTCGAAAATCTTGACTTATAGGAGAAGGTCCGTGTGGTGCCCGAGGCAGCAATATCCCCTTGGAGACAAGTCAGCTGAAGGACGATGTATTGAATCTTGACGCAATTTGAGTGCTCCATCGTCATTATTAGGCCCTGAACGTTACAATTAACTGTCATTATCGCGTCTGATACGAAATTCTAGACTTACAGGTGAACGATCATAAGGTGAACCAGGCTGCAATAGACGCTTGGACCAAGTCGGCTGGAGGACGATGTTTTGGATCGGGACGCAATTAGAGTGTTCCATCGTAACTAGGAGGCCCTGAATGTTACAATTAACTATAAGTTTTTCGTCGGATTGGAAATTGTAAACTCACTGGACACGGACCTTAAGGTTCCGGAAGCAGCAGTATCCCCTTGGAGACCAGTCCGCTGGAGGACGATGGATTGGATCGCGACGCAATTTGAGTGTTCCATCGTCATTAGGAGGCCCTGGACGTTACAATTAACAATCAGTTTCGCGTCGGATTTGAAAATCTAGACTCACAGGAGAGCGACCATAAGGAGCCCGAGGCAGAAAAATCCCCATGAAAACAAGTCAGCTGGAAGACGATATATTGAATCTCGACGCAATTAGAGTGTTCCATCGTAATTAGGAGGCCCTGAGCGTTACAATTAACTATGAGTTTTGCATCGGATTCGAGAATCTAGACTCACAGGTGAACGATCATAAAGTGCCCGAGGCGGCAATATCCCCTTGTAGACAAATCGGCTGGAGGTCGATGTATTAACTCTCGACATAATCTTAGTGTTCCATCGTAAATAGGACGCCCTGAGTGTTACAATTAACTATAAGTTTTTCGTCGGATTCGAAAATCCAGACTCACTGGAGACGGACCATAAGGTTCCGGAAGCAGCAATATCCCCTTGGAGACAAGTCCGCTGGAAGACGATGTATTGAATCGCGACGGAATTTGAGTGCTCCATCGTCATTTTGAGGCCCTGAACGTTACAATTAACTTTCATTATCGCGTCGGATTCAAAATTCTAGACTTACAGGTGAACGATCATAAAGTGCCCCAGGCAGCAATAGACGCTTGGAGACAAGTCGGCTGGAGGACGATGTTTTGGATCGCGACGCAATTTGAGTGTTCCATCGTAACTAGGAGGCCCTGAATATTACCATTAACTATAAGTTTTTCGTCGGATTGGAAATTCTAGACTCACTGGTGACGGACCCTAAGGTTCCGGAAGCAGCAGTATCCCCTTGGAGACCCATCCGCTGGAGGACGATGTATTGGATCGCGACGCAATTTGAGTGTTCCATCGTAACTAGGAGGCCATGTATGTTATATTTAACTATAAGTTTTTCGTCGGATTCGAAAATATAGACTCACTGGAGACGGACCATAAGGTTCCGGAAGCAGCAATATCCCCTTGGAGACCAGTCCGCTGGAGGACGATGTATTGAATCGCGACGCAATTTGAGTGTTCCATCGTCTTTAGGAGGCCATGAAAATTTCAATTAACTATCAGTTTCGCGTCGGATTCGAAAATTAAGACTCACAGGAGACTGACCACATGGAGCCCGAGGCGGCAATATCCCCTTGTAGACAAGTTGGCTGGAGGTCGATGTATTGACTCTCGACACAATCTTAGTGTTCCATCGTCATTAGGAGGCCCTGAACGTTACAATTAACAATCAGTTTCGTGTCGGATTTGAAAATCTAGACTCACAGGAGAGCGACCATAAGGAGCCCGAGGCAGCAATATCCCCATGAAAACAAGTCAGCTGGAAGACGATATATTGAATCTCGACGCAATTAGAGTGTTCCATCGTAATTAGGAGTCGCTGAACGTTACAATTAACTATGAGTTTTGCATCGGATTCGAGAATCTAGACTCACAGGTGAACGATCATAAAGTGCCCGAGGCGGCAATATCCCCTTGTAGACAAATCGGCTGGAGGTCGATGTATTAACTCTCGACATAATCTTAGTGTTCCATCGTCAATAGGACGCCCTGAATGTTACAATTAACTATAAGTTTTTCGTCGGATTCGAAAATCCAGACTCACTGGAGACGGACCATAAGGTTCCGGAAGCAGCAATATCCCCTTGGAGACAAGTCCGCTGGAAGACGATGTATTGAATCGCGACGGAATTTGAGTGCTCCATCGTCATTTTGAGGCCCTGAACGTTACAATTAACTTTCATTATGGCGTCGGATTCAAAAATCTAGACTTACAGGTGAACGATCATAAAGTGCCCCAGGCAGCAATAGACGCTTGGAGACAAGTCGGCTGGAGGACGATGTTTTGGATCGCGACGCAATTTGAGTGTTCCATCGTAACTAGGAGGCCCTGAATGTTACTATTAACTATAAGTTTTTCGTCGGATTGGAAATTCTAGACTCACTGGTGACGGACCTTAAGGTTCCGGAAGCAGCAGTATCCCCTTGGAGACCCGTCCGCTGGAGGACGATGTATTGGATCGCGACGCAATTTGAGTGTTCCATCGTAACTAGGAGGCCATGTATGTTATATTTAACTTTAAGTTTTTCGTCGGATTCGAAAATATAGACTCACTGGAGACGGACCATAAGGTTCCGGAAGCAGCAATATCCCCTTGGAGACCAGTCCGCTGGAGGACGATGTATTGAATCGCGACGCAATTTGAGTGTTCCATCGTCTTTAGGAGGCCATGAAAATTTCAATTAACTATCAGTTTCGCGTCGGATTCGAAAATTAAGACTCTCAGGAGACTGACCACATGGAGCCCGAGGCGGCAATATCCCCTTGTAGACAAATCGGCTGGAGATCGATGTATTGACTCTCGACACAATCTTAGTGTTCCATCGTAAATAAGACGCCCTGAATGTTACAATTAACTATAAGTTTTTCGTCGGATTGGAAATTCTAGACTCACTGGAGACGGACCTTAAGGTTCCGGAAGCAGCAGTATCCCCTTGGAGACCAGTCCGCTGGAGGACGATGTATTGGATCGCGACGCAATTTGAGTGTTCCATCGTAACTAGGAGGCCATGTATGTTATAATTAACTATAAGTTTTTCGTCGGATTCGAAAATCCAGACTCAGTGGAATCGGACCATAAGGTTCCGGAAGCAGCAATATCCCCTTGGAGACAAGTCCGCTGGAAGACGATGTATTGAATCGCGACGGAATTTGAGTGCTCCATCGTCATTTTGAGGCCCTGAACGTTACAATCAACTATCACTATCGCGTCGGATTAGAAAATCTAGACTTACAGGTGAACGAACGATCATAAGGTGCCCCAGGCAGCAATAGACGCTTGGAGACAAATCGGCTGGAGGACGATGTTTTGGATCGCGAAGCAATTTGAGTGTTCCACCGTAACTAGGAGGCCCTGAATGTTACAATTAACTATAAGTTTTTCGTCGGATTGGAAATTCTAGACCCACTGGAGACGGACCTTAAGGTTCCGGAAGCAGCAATATCCCCTTGGAGACCAGTCCGCTGGAGGACGATGTATTGAATCGCGACGCAATTTTGAGTGCTCCAGCGTCATTACGAGGCCCTGATCGGTACAATTAACTATCAGTTTCGCGTCGGATTCGAAAATCTAAACTTACAGGAGAAGGACCGTATGGTGCCTGAGGCAGCAATATCCCCTTGGAGACAAGTCGGTAGAAGGACGATGTATTCAATCTCGACGCAATTTGAGTGATCCTTCGTCATTAAGCGGCGCTGAACGTTACAATTAACTATCATTTTAGCGTCGGATTCGAAAATCTACTCACAAGTGAATTTCATATTGTGCTCGTGACAGCAATATGACCTTGGATTCAGGTCGGATGGAGGACGATGTATTGAATCTCGACGCAGTTTGAGTGTTCCATCGTCATTAGGAGGCGCTGAACATTACAATTAACTTTCAGTTTCGCGTCGGATTTGAAAATCTAGACTCACAGGAGAGCGAACATAAGGAGCGCGAGGCGAGGCAGCAATATCCCCATGGAGACAAGTCGGCTTGAAGAAGATGTATTGAATCTCGACGCAATTTGAGTGCTCCATCGTTTTTAGGAGGCCCTGAACGTTACAATTAACTATGATTTTTGCATCGGATTCGAAAATCTAGACTCACGGGAGACGGACCACATGGAGCCCGAGGCGGCAATATCCCCTTAGAGACAAGTCGGCTGAAGGACGATGTATTGTATCTCGACGCAATTTGAGTGTTCCATCGTCTTTAGGAGGCCCTGAACGTTACAATTAACTATAAGCTTTTCGTCGGATTCGAAAATCTAGACTCACTGGAGACGGACCATAAGGTTCCGGAAGCAGCAATATCACCTTGGAGACAAGTCCGCTGGAAGACGTTGTATTGAATCGCGACGGAATGTGAGTGCTCCATCGTCATTTCGAGGCCCTCAACGTTACAATTAACTAACATTATCGCGTCGGATTCGAAAATCTCGACTTACAGGTGAACGATCATAAGGTGCCCCAGGCAGCAATAGACGCTTGGAGACAAGTCGGCTGGAGGTCGATGTTTTGGATCGCGACGCAATTTGAGTGTTCCATCGTAACTAGGAGGCCCTGAATGTTACAATTAACTATAAGTTTTTCGTCGGATTGGAAATTCTAGACTCACTGGAGACGGACCATAAGGTTCCGGAAGGAGTAGTATCCCCTTGGAGACCAGTCCGCTGGAGGACGATGTATTGGATCGTGACGCAATTTGAGTGTTCCATCGTCATTAGGAGGCCCTGATCGTTACAATTAACAATCAGTTTCGCGTCGGATTTAAAAATCTAGACCCACAGAAGAGCGACCATAAGGAGCCCGAGGCAGCAAAATCCCCATGAAAACAAGTCAGCTGGAAGACGATATATTGAATCTCGACGCAATTAGAGTGTTCCATCGTAATTAGGAGGCCCTGAGCGTTACAATTAACTATGAGTTTCGCGTCGGTTTCGAAAATCTAGACTCACAGGATAAGGACCATATGGTGCCCGAGGCAGCAATATCCTCTTGGAGACAAGTCGGCTGGAGGACGATGTATTGAATCGCGACGCAATTTGAGTGTTCCATCGTCATTAGGAGGCCCTGAACATTACAATTAACAATCATTTTTGCGTCGGATTCGAAAATGTAGACTCACAGGAGATCGACCATAAGGTGCCCGAGGCAGCAATAAACCCTTGGAGAGAAGTCGGCTGGAGGACGATGTGTTGAATAGCGACGCAATTTGAGTGTTCCATCGTCAGTTTGAGGCCCTGTACGTTACAATTAACAATCAGTTTTGCGTCGGATTAGATAATCTAGACTCACAGGAGAACGACCATAAGGTGCCCGAGGGAGCAATAGACCCTTGGAGACAAGTCGCCTGAAGGACGATGTATTGATTCTCGACGAAATTTGAGTGTTCCATCGTCTTTAGGAGGCCCTTAACGTTACAATTAACTATAAGTGTTTCGTCGGATTCGAAAATCTAGACTCACAGGAGACGGACCACATGGAGCCCGAGGCGGCAATATCCCCTTGTAGACAAGCCGGCTGGAGGTCGATGTATTGACTCTCGACACAATCTTAGTGTTCCATCGTCATTTGGAGGCATTGAACGTTACAATTAACAATCAGTTTCGCGTCGGATTTGAAAATCTAGACTCACAGGTGAGCGACCATAAGGAGCCCGAGGCAGCAATATCCCAATGAAAAGAAGTCAGCTGGAAGACGATATATTGAATCTTGACGCAATTTGAGTGCTCCATCGTCATTATTAGGCCCTGAACGTTACAATTAACTGTCATTATCGCGTCTGATTCGAAATTCTAGACTTACAGGTGAACGATCATAAGGTGAACCAGGCTGCAATAGACGCTTGGACCAAGTCGGCTGGAGGACGATGTTTTGGATCGCGACGCAATTTGAGTGTTCCATCGTAACTAGGAGGCCCTGAATGTTATATTTAACTATAAGTTTTTCGTCGGATTCGAAAATATAGACTCACTGGAGACGGACCATAAGGTTCCGGAAGCAGCAATATCCCCTTGGAGACCAGTCCGCAGGAGGACGATGTATTGAATCGCGACGCAATTTGAGTGTTCCATCGTCTTTAGGAGGCCATGAAAATTTCAATTAACTATCAGTTTCGCGTCGGATTCGAAAATTAAGACTCACAGGAGACTGACCACATGGAGCCCGAGGCGGCAATATCCCCTTGTAGACAAGTTGGCTGGAGGTCGATGTATTGACTCTCGACACAATCTTAGTGTTCCATCGTAATTAAGACGCCCTGAATGTTACAATTAACTATAAGTTTTTCGTCGGATTGGAAATTCTAGCCTCACTGGAGACGGACCTTAAGGTTCCGGAAGCAGCAGTATCCCCTTGGAGACCAGTCCGCTGGAGTACGATGTATTGGATCGCGACGCAATTTGAGTGCTCCAGCGTCATTAGGAGGCCCTGAACATTACAATCAACTATCATTATCGCGTCGGATTAGAAAATCTAGACTTACAGGTGAACGATCATAAGGTGCCCCAGGCAGCAATAGACGCTTGGAGACAAATCGGCTGGAGGACGATGTTTTGGATCGCGAAGCAATTTGAGTGTTCCACCGTAACTAGGAGGCCCTGAATGTTACAATTAACTATAAGTTTTTCGTCGGATTGGAAATTCTAGACCCACTGGAGACGGACCTTAAGGTTCCGGAAGCAGCAGTATCCCCTTGGAGACCAGTCCGCTGGAGGACGATGTATTGGATCGCGACGCAATTTGAGTGCTCCAGCGTCATTAGGAGGCCCTGAACGGTACAATTAACTATCAGTTTCGCGTCGGATTCGAAAATCTAAACTTACAGGAGAAGGACCGTATGGTGCCCGAGGCAGCAATATCCCCTTGGAGACAAGTCGGCTGAAGGACGATGTATTGAATCTCGACGCAATTTGAGTGTTCCATCGTCATTAGAAGGCCCTGAACGTTACAATTAACTATCATTTTTGCGTCGGATTCGAAAATCTAGACACTCAGGAGAACGAACATAAGGTGCCCGAGGCAGCAATAGACCCTTCAGACAAGTCGGCTGGAAAACGATGTACTGACTCTCGAGGCAATGTGAATTATCCATCGTTATTAGGAGGCCCTTAATGTTACAATTAACTATCAGTTTTTCGTCGGATTCGAAAATCTAGACTCACTGGAGACGGACCATAAGGTGCCCGACTTAGCAATATCCCCTAGGAGACCAGTCCGCTGGAGGACGATGTATTGAATCGCGACGCAATTTGAGTGCTCCATCGTCATTAGGAGGCCCTGAACGCTACAATTAACTATCAGTTTCGCGTCGGATTAGAAAGTCTAGACCCACAGAAGAAGGACCATACGGTGCCCGAGGCGGCAATATCCCCTTGTAGTCACGTCGGCTGGAGGTCGATGTATTGAATCTCGACGCAATTTGAGTGTTCCATCGTCTTTAGGAGGCCCTGAAAGTTACAATTAACAATTAATTTCGCGTCGGATTCGAAAATCTAGACTCACAGGAGACGGACCACATGGAGCCCGAGGCGGCAGAATCCCCATGTAGACAAGTCGGCCGGATTTAGATGTATTGACTCTCGACACAATTAGAGTGTTTCATCGTCTTTAGGAGGCACTGAACGTTACAATAAACAATCAGTTTGTGGTCGGATTTCAAAATCTTGACTCACAGGAGAGCGACCATAAGGAGCCCGAGACAGCAATATCGCCATGGAGACAAGTCGGCTGGAGACGATATATTGAATCTCGACGCAATTTGTGTTTTCCATCGTTATTAGGAGGCCCTGAATGTTACAATTAACTATGAGTTTTGCATCGAATTCGAATATCTAGACTCACAGGAGAACGATCATAAGGTGGCCCAGGCAGCAATAGACGCTTGGAGACAACTCGGCTGGACGACGATGTATTGGATCGCGACGCAATTTGAGTCCTCCATCGTAACCAGGAGTCCATGTATGTTATAATTAACTATAAGTTTTTCGTCGGATTCAAAATTGTAGACTCACTGGACACGGAGCATAAGGTTCCGGAAGCAGCAATATCCCCTTGGAGACCAGTCCGCTGGAGGACGATGTATTGAATCGCGACGCAATTTGAGTGCTCCAGCGTCATTACGAGGCCCTGATCGGTACAATTAACTATCAGTTTCGCGTCGGATTCGAAAATCTAAACTTACAGGAGAAAGACCGTATGGTGCCCGAGGCAGCAATATCCCCTTGGAGACAAGTCGGCTGAAGGACGATGTATTGAATCTCGACGCAATTTGAGTGTTCCCTCGTCATTAAGCGGCGCTGAACGTTACAATTAACTATCATTTTAGCGTCGGATTCGAAAATCTACTCACAGGAGAATTTCATATTGTGCTCGTGACAGCAGTATCATCTTGGATTCAGGTCGGATGGAGGACGATGTATTGAATCTCGACGCAGTTTGAGTGTTCCATCGTCATTAGGAGGCGCTGAACATTACAATTAACTTTCAGTTTCGCGTCGGATTTGAAAATCTTGACTCACAGGAGATCGACCATTAGGAGCCCGAGGCAGCAATATCCCCATGGAGACAAGTCGGCTTGAAGACGATGTATTGAATCTCGACGCAATTTGAGTGCTCCATCGTTTTTAGGAGGCACTGAACGTTACAATTAACTATGAGTTTTGCATCGAATTCGATAATCTAGACTCACGGGAGACGGACCACATGGAGCCCGAGGCGGCAATATCCCCTTAGAGACAAGTCGGCTGAAGGACGATGTATTGAATCTGGACGCAATTTGAGTGTTCCATCGTCTTTAGGAGGCCCTGAACGTTACAATTAATTATAAGCTTTTCGTCGGATTCGAAAATCTAGACTCACTGGAGACGGACCATAAGGTTCCGGAAGCAGCAATATCCCCTTGGAGACAAGTCCGCTGCAAGACGATGTATTGAATCGCGACGGAATTTGAATGCTCCATCGTCATTTTGAGGCCCTGAACGTTACAATTAACTATCATTATCGCGTCGGATTCGAAAATCTAGACTTACAGGTGAACGATCATAAGGTGCCCCAGGCAGCAATAGACGCTTGGAGACAAGTCGGCTGGAGGTCGATGTTTTGGATCGCGACGCAATTTGAGTGTTCCATCGTAACTAGGAGGCCCTGAATGTTACAATTAACTATAAGTTTTTCGTCGGATTGGAAATTCTAGACTCACTGGAGACGGACCTTAAGGTTCCGGAAGCAGCAGTATCCCCTTGGAGACCAGTCCGCTGGTGGACGATGTATTGGATCGCGACGCAATTTGAGTGTTCCATCGTCATTAGGAGGCCCTGATCGTTACAATTAACAATCAGTTTCGCGTCGGATTCGAAAATCTAAACTTACAGGAGAAGGACCGTATGGTGCCCGAGGCAGCAATATCCCCTTGGAGACAAGTCGGCTGAAGGACGATGTATTGAATCTCGACACAATTTGAGTGTTCCATCGTCATTAGAAGGCCCTGAACGTTACAATGAACTATCAGTTTCGCGTCTGATTCGAAAATCTAGACTCACAGGAGACGGACCACATGGAGCCCGAGGCGGCAATATCCCCTTGTAGTCAAGTCGGCTGGAGGTCGATGTATTGAATCTCGACGCAATTTGAGTGTTCCATCGTCAATAGGAGGCGCTGAACGTTACAATTAAGAATCAGTTTCGCGTCGGATTCGAAAATCTACTCACAGTAGAGCGGCCATAAGGAGCCCTAGGCAGCAATATCCCCTTGGAGACCAGTCCGCTGGAGGACGATGTATTGACTCTCGAAGCAATTTGAGTGTTCCATCGTCATTTTGAGGCCCTGAACGTTACAATTAACAATCAGTTTTGCGTCGGATTAGAAAATTTAAACTCACAGGAGAACGATCATATAGTGCCCGAGGCAGCAATAGACCCTTGGAGACAAGTCGCCTGGAGGACGATGTATAAGATCCCGACGCAGTTTGAGTGTTCCATCGACATTAGGAGGCCCTGAACGTTACAATTAACAATCAGTTTTGCCTCGGATTCGAAAATCTAGACGCACTGGAGACGGACCATAAGGTTCGGGAAGCAGCAATATCCCCTTGGAGACCAGGCTGCTGGAGGACGATGTGTTGAATCGCGACGCATTTTGAATGCTCCATCGTCTATAGGAGACCCTGAACGTTACAATTAACGATCAGTTATGCGTCGGATATGAAAATCTAGACTCACAGGAGAACGACCATAAGGTGTCCGAGGCAGCAATATACCTTTGGAGACAAGTCGGCTGGAGGACGATGTATTCACTCTCGACGCAATTTGAGTGTTCCATCGTCATTAGGAGGCCCTGAACGTTACAATTAACAATCAGTTTTGCATCGGATTAGAAAATCTAGACCCACAGGAGAACGACCATAAGGTGCCCGAGGCAGCAATAAACCCTTGGAGACTAGTCGGCTGAAGGACGATATATTGAATCTCGACGCAATTTGAGTGTTCCATCGTCAGTAGGAGGCGCTGAACGTTACAATTAACTATCAGTTTTTCGTCGGATTCGAAAATCTAGACTCACTGGAGACGGACCATAAGGAGCCCGAGGCAGCAATATCCCCATGGAGACAAGTCGGCTTGAAGACGATGTATTGAATCTCGACGCAATTTGAGTGCTCCATCGTTATTAGGAGGCCCTGATCGGTATAATTAACTATCAGTTTCGCGTCGGATTCGAAAATCTAAACTTACAGGAGAAGAACCGTATGGTGCCCGAGGCAGCAATATCCCCTTGGGTACAGGTCGGATGGAGGACGATGTATTGAATCTCGACGCAGTTTGAGTGTTCCATCGTCATTAGGAGGCGCTGAACATTACAATTAACAATCAGTTTCGCGTCGGATTTGAAAATCTAGACTCACAGGAGAGCGACCATAAGGAGCCCGAGGCAGCAATATCCCCATGGAGACAAGTCGGCTTGAAGACGATGTATTGAATCTCGACGCAATTTGAGTGCTCCATCGTTATTAGGAGGCCCTGAACGTTACAATTAACTATAAGTTTTTCGTCGGATTCGAAAATCTAGACTCACTGGAGACGGACCATAAGGTTCCGGAAGCAGCAATATCCCCTTGGAGACCAGGCCGCTGGAGGACAATGTATTGAATCGCGTCGTATTTTGAGTGCTCCAACGTCTTTAGGAGGCCCTTAACGTTACAATTAACTATGAGTTTTGCATCGGATTCGAAAATCTAGACTCACAGGTGAACGATCATAAGGTGCCCGAGGCGGCAATATCCCCTTGTAGACAAATCGGCTGGAGGTCGATGTATTGACTCTCGACACAATCTTAGTGTTCCATCGTAAATAAGACGCACTGAATGTTACAATTAACTATAAGTTTTTCGTCGGATTGGAAATTCTAGTCTCACTGGAGACGGACCTTAAGGTTCCGGAAGCAGCAGTATCCCCTTGGAGACCAGTCCGCTGGAGGACGATGAATTGGATCGCGACGCAATTTGAGTGTTCCATCGTAACTAGGAGGCCATGTATGTTATAATTAACTATAAGTTTTTCGTCGGATTCGAAAATATAGACTCACTGGAGACGGACCATAAGGTTCCGTAAGCAGCAATATCCCCTTGGAGACCAGTCCGCTGGAGGACGATGTATTGAATCTCGACGCAATTAGAGTGTTCCATCGTAATTAGGAGGCCCTGAACGTTACATTTGACTATGAGTTTTGCATCGTATTCGAAAAACTAGACTCACAGGTGAACGATCATAAGGTGCCCGAGGCGGCAATATCCCCTTGTAGACAAATCGGCTGGAGGTCGATGTATTGACTCTCGACACAATCTTAGTGTCCCATCGTAACTAGGAGGCCCTGAATGTTACAATTAACTATACGTTTTTCGTCGGATTCGAAAATCCAGACTCAGTGGAATCGGACCATAAGGTTCCGGAAGCAGCAATATCCCCTTGGAGACAAGTCCGCTGGAAGACGATGTATTGAATCGCGACGGAATTTGAGTGCTCCATCGTCATTTTGAGGCCCTGAACGTTACAATCAACTATCATTATCGCGTCGGATTAGAAAATCTAGACTTACAGGTGAACGATCATAAGGTGCCCCAGGCAGCAATAGACGCTTGGAGACAAATCGGCTGGAGGACGATGTTTTGGATCGCGAAGCAATTTGAGTGTTCCACCGTAACTAGGAGGCCCTGAATGTTACAATTAACTATAAGTTTTTCGTCGGATTGGAAATTCTAGACCCACTGGAGACGGACCTTAAGGTTCCGGAAGCAGCAGTATCCCCTTGGAGACCAGTCCGCTGGAGGACGATGTATTGGAACGCGATGCAATTTGAGTGCTCCAGCGTCATTAGGAGGCCCTGAACGGTACAATTAACTATCAGTTTCGCGTCGGATTCGAAAATCTAAACTTACAGGAGAACGATCATATAGTGCCCGAGGCAGCAATAGACCCTTGGAGACAAGTCGCCTGGAGGACGATGTATTGGATCCCGACGCAATTTGAGTGTTCCATCGCCATTAGGAGGCCCTGAAAGTTACAATTAACTATCAGTTTTTCGTCGGATTCGAAAATCTAGACTCACATAAGGAGCCCGTGGCAACGATATCCCCTTGGAGACCAGTCCGCTGGAGGACGATGTATTGGATCGCGACGCAATTTGAGTGCTCCAGCGTCATTAGGAGGCCCTGAACGGTACAATTAACTATCAGTTTCGCGTCTGTATCGAAAATCTAGACTCACAGGAGACGGACCACATGGAGCCCGAGGCGGCAATATCCCCTTGCAGTCAAGTCGGCTGGAGGTCGATGTATTGAATCTCGACGCAATTTGAGTGTTCCATCGTCAATAGGAGGCGCTGAACGTTACAATTAAGAATCAGTTTCGCGTCGGATTCGAAAATCTACTCACAGTAGAGCGACCATAAGGAGCCCTAGGCAGCAATATCCCCTTGGAGACCAGTCCGCTGGAGGACGATGTATTGAGTCTCGACGCAATTTGAGTGTTCCATCGTCATTTTGAGTCCCTGAACATTATAATTAACTATCATTTTTGCGTCGGAAAATTTAGGCTCACAGGAGAACGACCATAAGGTGCCCGAGGCAGCAATAGTCCCTTGGAGAGAAGTCGGCTGAAGGACGATGTATTGAATCTCGACGCAATTTGAGTGTTCCATCGTCTTTAGGAGGCCCTGAAAGTTACAATTAACAATTAATTTCGCGTCGGATTCGAAAATCTAGACTCACAGGAGACGGACCACATGGAGCCCGAGGCGGCAAAATCCCCATGTAGACAAGTCGGCTGGAGGCCCTGAATGTTACATCTAACTATCCGTTTTTCGCCGGATTCGAAAATATAGACTCACATAATGTGCGCGAGGCAGCAATATCTCCTTGGAGACCAGTCCGCTGGAGGACGATGTTTTGAATCGCGACGCAATTTGAGTGCTCCATCGTCATTAGGAGGCCCTGAGCGATACAATTAACTATCAGTTTCGCGTCAGATTCGAAAATCTAAACTTACAGGAGAAGGACGGTATGGTGCCCGAGGCTGCAATATCCCCTTGGAGACAAGTGGGCTGAAGGAGGATGTATAGAATCTAGACGCAATTTGAGTGTTCCATCGTCATTAGGAGGCGCTGAACGTTACAATTAACTATCATTTTCCCGTCGGATTCGAAAATCTACTTACAGGAGAAGTTCTTATGGTGCTCGTGACAGCAAAATCCCCTTGGATACAAGCCGGCTGGAGGACGATGTATTGAATCTCGACGCAATTTGAGTGTTCCATCGTCATTAGGAGGCGCTGAACGTTACAGTTATCATTTTTGCGTCGGATTCGAAAATTTAGACTCACAGGAGAACGACCATAAGGTGCCGGAGGCAGCAACAGCCCCTTGGAGACAAGTTAGCTGGATTCCGATATATTGAATCTCGACGCAATTTGAGTGTCCCATCGTCATTAGGAGGCCCTGAACGTTACAATCTTTTTGCGTCGGATTCGAAAATCATGACTTACAGGAGAACGATCATAAGGTGCCCCAGGCAGCTATAGACCTTTGGAGACAAGTTAGCTGGAGGACGATGTATTGAATCGCGACGCAATTTGAGAGATCCATCGTCATTAGGAGGCCCTGAATGTTACAATTAACAATCAGTTTCGAGTCGGATTCGAAAATCTAGACTCACAGGAGAAGGACCGTATGGAGCCTAGGCAGCAATATCCCCTTGGAGACAGGTCGGCTGGAGGTCGATGTATTGAATTTTGACGCAATTTGAGTGTTCCATCGTCATTAGGAGGCGCTGAACGTTACAATTAACTGTCAGTTTTGCGTCGGGTTCGAAAATCTATACTCTCAGGAGAACGATCTTATAGTGCCCGAGGCAGCAATAGACCTTTGGAGACAAGTCGCCAGGAGGACGATGTATTGGATCGCGACGCAATTTGAGTGTTCCATCTTCATTAAGAGGGCCTGAATGTTACAATTAACTATCAGTTTTTCGTAGGATTCGAAAATCTAGACTCACATAAGGTGCCCGTGGCAACGATATCAGCTTGGAGACCAGTCCGCTGGAGGACGATGTATTGAATCGCGACGCAATTTGAGTGCTCCATCGTCATTAGAAGGCCATGAACGTTACAATTAACTATCAGTATCTCGTCGGATTCGAAAATCTAGACTCACAGGACACGGACCACATGGAACCCGAGGCAGCATATCCCCTTCTAGACAAGTGGGCTGCAGGTCCATGTATTGATTCTCGACGCAAATTGAGTGTTCCATCGTCATTAGGAGGCGCTGAACGTAACAATTGACTATTATATTTGCGTCGGATTCGAAAATCTATACACACAGGAGACGAACCATGAGTTGCCCGAGGCTGCAATATCCCCTTGGATACGAATCGGCTGATTGGCGAAGTATTGAATCTCGACGCAATTTGAGTGTTCCTTCGTCATTAGGAGGCCCTGAACGTTACAATCTTTTTGCGTCGGATTCGAAAATCAAGACTTACAGGAGAACGATCATAAGGTGCCCCAGGCAGCTATAGACCTTTGGAGACAAGTCGGCTGGAAGACGATGTATTGAATGGCGACCGAATTTGAGTGCTCCATCGTCTATATGAGGCCCTGAACGTTACAATAAACTATCAGTTTCGCGTCGGATTCGAAAATCTAGACTTACAAGAGAACGATCATAAGGTGCCCCAGGCAGCAATCGACGTTTCTAGACAAGTCGGCTGGAGGACGATCTTTTCGATCGCGACGCAATTTGAGTGTTCCATCGTAACTAGGAGGCCCTGAATGTTACAATTAACTATAAGGTTTTCGTCGGACTGGAAATTCTAGACTCACTGGAGACGGACCATAAGGTTCCGGAAGCAGCAGTATCCCCTTGGGGACCAGTCCGCTATAGGACTATGTATTGGATCCCGACGCAATTTGAGTGTTCCATCGTCATTAGGATTAACAATCAGTTTTGCGTCGGATTAGAAAATCTAGAATCACACAGAACGACCATAAGGTGCCCGAGACAGCAACAGACCCTTGGAGACAAGTTAGCTGGAGGACGATGTATTGAATCGCGACGCAATTTGAGAGATCCATCGTCATTAGGAGGCCCTGAATGTTACAATTGACAATCAGTTTCGAGTCGGATTCGAAAATCTAGACTCACAGGAGAAGGACCGTATGGAGCCCTAGGCAGCAATATCCCCTTGGAGACAGGTCGGCTGGAGGTCGATGTATTGAATTTTGACGCAATTTGAGTGTTCCATCGTCATTAGGAGGCGCTGAACGTTACAATTAACTGTCAGTTTTGCGTCGGGTTCGAAAATCTATACTCTCAGGAGAACGATCTTATAGTGCCCGAGGCAGCAATAGACCTTTGGAGACAAGTCGCCAGGAGGACGATGTATTGGATCCCGACGCAATTTGAGTGTTCCATCTTCATTAAGAGGGCCTGAATGTTACAATTAACTATCAGTTTTCCGTCGGATTCGAAAATCTAGACTCACATAAGGTGCCCGTGGCAACGATATCAGCTTGGAGACCAGTCCGCTGGAGGACGATGTATTGAATCGCGATGCAATTTGAGTGCTCCATCGTCATTAGGAGGCCATGAACGTTACAATTAACTATCAGTATCTCGTCGGATTCGAAAATCTAGACTCACAGGACACGGACCACATGGAACCCGAGGCAGCATATCCCCTTCTAGACAAGTGGGCTGCAGGTCCATGTATTGATTCTCGACGCAAATTGAGTGTTCCATCGTCATTAGGAGGCGCTGAACGTAACAATTGACTATTATATTTGCGTCGGATTCGAAAATCTATACACACAGGAGACGAACCATGAGTTGCCCGAGGCTGCAATATCCCCTTGGATACGAATCGGCTGATTGGCGAAGTATTGAATCTCGACGCAATTTGAGTGTTCCTTCGTTATTAGTAGGCCCTGAACGTTACAATTAACTATCATTTTTGCGTCGCATTCGAAAATCTAGACTCACAGGAGAACCACCATAAGGTGCCCGAGGCAGCAACAGCCCCTTGGAGACAAGTTAGCTGGATTCCGATGTATTGAATCTTGACGCAATTTGAGTGTTCCAGCGTCATTGGGAGGCCCTGAACGTTACTTACAATTAACAATCAGTTTTGCATCGGATTAGAAAAACCAGACTCACAGGAGAACGACCAAAAGTTGCCCCAGGCAGGAATAGACCCTTGGAGACAAATCGGCTGGAGGACGATGTATTTACACTCGACGCAATTTGAGTGTTCCATCGTCATTAGGAGCCGCTGAAAATAACAATTAACTATCATTTTTGCGTCGGATTCGAAAATCTAGACTCACAGGATAAGGACCGTATGGTACCCGAGGCGGCAATAAACCCCTTGGAGACAAGTCGGCTGGAGGACGATATATTGAATCTCGACCCAATTTGAGTGTTCCATCGTCATTAGGAGGCGTTGAACGATACAATTAACTATCAGTTATGCTTCGGATTCGAAAATCTAGCGTCACAGGAGAACGACCATAAGGTGCCCGAGGCAGCAACGGCCTCTTCGAGGCAAGTCGGTTGGAGGCCGATGTATCGAATCTCGACGCAATTTGAGTGTTCCATCGTCATTAGGAGGCCCTGAATATTACATCTAACTATCGGTTTTTCGTCGGATTCGAAAATATAGACTCACATAATGTGCCCGAGGCAGCAATATCCCCTTGGAGACCAGTCCGCTGGAGGACGATGTATTGACTCGCGACGCAATTTGAGTGCTCCATCGTCATTAGGTGGCCATGAACGTTAAAATTAACTATCAGTATCTCGTCGGATTCGAAAATCTAGACTCACAGGCCACGGACCACATGGAACCCGAGGCAGCATATCCCCATCTAGACAAGTGGGCTGGAGGTCCATGTATTGACTCTCGACGCAAATTGAGTGTTCCATCGTCATTAGGAGGCGCTGAACGTAACAATTGAATATCATTTTTGCGTCGGATTCGAAATTCTAGACTCACAGGAGAACGACCATAAGGTGCCCGAGGCAGCAACAGCCCCTTGGAGACAAGTTAGCAGGATTCCGATGTATTGAATCTCGACGCAATTAGAGTGTTCCATCGTCATTAGGAGGCCCTGAAGTTTACAATTAACAATCAGTTTTGCGTCGGATTAGAAAATCTAGACTCACAGTAGAACGATCATAAGGTGCCCGAGGCAGGAATAGACCCTTGGAGACAAGTCGGCTGGAGGACGATGAACTGACACTCGACGCAATTTGAGTGTTCTATCGTCATTAGGAGGCGCTGAAAGTTTTAATTAACTATCATTTAGCGTCGGATTCGAAAATCTAGACTCACTGGAGATCGACCATAAGGAGACCGAGGCAGCAATAGACCCTTGGAGACAAGTCGCCTGAATGACGATGTATTGAATCTCGACTCTATTTGAGTGTTCCATCGTCTTTTGGAGGCCCTGACCGTTACAATTAACTATCAGTTTCGCGTCGGATTCGAAAATCTAGACTCACAGGAGCCGGACCACATGGAGCCCGAGGCGGCAATATCCCCTTGTAGACAAGTCGGCTGGTGGTCGATGTATTGACTATCGACACAATCTTAGTGTTCCATCGGCATTAGGAGGCGCTGAACGTTACAATTAACTATCAGTTTCGCGTCGGATTTGAAAATCTAGACTCACAGGTGAACGATCGTAAGGTGCCCGAGGCAGCAACGGACTCTTCGAGGCAAGTCGGTTGGAGGCCGATGTATCGAATCTCGACGCAATTTGAGTGTTCCATCGTCATTAGGAGGCCCTGAACATTACAATTAACTATCATTTTTGCGTCGGATTCGAAAATCTAGACTCACAGGAGAACGACCATAAGGTGCCCGAGGCAGCAATAGACACTTGGGGACACGTACGCTGGAGGACGATGTTTTGGATCGCGACGCAATTTGAGTACTCCATCGTCATTAGGAGGCCCTGAACGTTACAATTAACATTCAGTTTTGCGTCGGATTAGAAAATCCAGACTCACAGGAGAACGACCATAAGGTACCCGAGGCAGGAATAGACCCTTGGAGACAAATCGGCTGGAGGACGATGTATTTACACTCGACGCAATTTGAGTGTTCCATCGTCATTTGGAGGCGCTGAAAATTACAATTAACTATCGTTTTAGCGTCGGATTCGAAAATCTACTCAGTGGAGAAGGAGAATATGGTGCCCGAAACAGCAGTATCCCCTTGGATACAAGTCGGCTGGAAGACGATGTATTGAAACTCGATTCAATTTGAGTGTTTCATCATCATTAGGAGGCCCTGAACGTTACAATTAACAATCAGTTTTGCGTCGGGTTCGAAAATCTAGACTCACAGGAGAACGACCATAAAGTGCCCGAGGTAGCAACAGCCCCTTAGAGACAAGTTAGCAGGATTCCGATGTATTGAATCTCGACGCAATTTGAGTGTTCCATCGTCATTAGGAGGCCCTGAACTTTACAATTAACAATCAGTTTTGCGTCGGATTAGAAAATCTAGACTCACAGGAGAACGACCATAAGGTGCCCGAGGCAGGAATAGACCCTTGGAGACCAGTCCGCAGGAGGACGATGTTTTGAATCGCGACGCAATTTGAGCGCTCCATCGTCATTAGGAGGCCCTGAACGTTACAATTAACTATAAGTTTCGCGTCGGATTCGAAAATCTAGACTCACAGGATAAGGACCATATGGTCCCGAGGCAACAGTAAACCCCTTGGAGACAAGTCGGCTGGAGGACGATATATTGAATCTCGACCCAATTTGAGTGTTCCATCGTCATTAGGAGGCGCTGAACTATACAATTAACTATCAGTTGCGCGTCGGATTCGAAAATCTAGAGTCACAGGAGAACGACCATAAGGTGCCCAAGGCAGCAACGGACTCTTCGAGGCAAGTCGGTTGGAATCCGATGTATCGAATCTCGACGCAATTTGAGTGTTCCATCGTCATTAAGAGGCCCTGAACTTTACAATTAACTATCATTTTTGCGTCGGATTCGAAAATCTAGACTCACAGGATAAGGACCATATGGTACCCGAGGCGGCAATAAACCCCTTGGAGACAAGTCGGCTGGAGGACGATATATTGAATCTCGACCCAATTTGAGTGTTCCATCGTCATTAGGAGGCGCTGAACGATACAATTAACTATCAGTTATGCTTCGGATTCCAAAATGTAGAGTCACAGGAGAACGCCCACAAGGTGCCCGAGGCAGCAATAGACACTTGGGGACAAGTACGCTGGAGGACGATGTTTTGGATCGCGACGCAATTTGAGTACTCCATCGTCATTAGGAGGCCCTGAACGTTACAATTAACATTCAGTTTTGCGTCGGATTAGAAAATCCAGACTCACAGGAGAACGACCATAAGGTACCCGAGGCAGGAATAGACCCGTGGAGACAAATCGGCTGGAGGACGATGTATTTACACTCGACGCTATTTGAGTGTTCCATCGTCATTTGGAGGCGCTGAAAATTACAATTAACTATCGTTTTAGCGTCGGATTCGAAAATCTACTCAGTGGAGAAGGAGAATATGGTGCCCGAAACAGCAGTATCCCCTTGGATACAAGTCGGCTGGAAGACGATGTATTGAAACTCGATTCAATTTGAGTGTTTCATCATCATTAGGAGGCCCTGAACGTTACAATTAACTATCATTTTTGCGTCGGATTCGAAAATCTAGACTCACAGGAGAACGACCATAAGGTGCCCGAGGCAGCAACAGCCCCTTAGAGACAAGTTAGCAGGATTCCGATGTATTGAATCTCGACGCAATTTGAGTGTTCCATCGTCATTAGGAGGCCCTGAACTTTACAATTAACAATCAGTTTTGCGTCGGATTAGAAAATCTAGACTCACAGGAGAACGACCATAAGGTGCCCGAGGCAGGAATAGACCCTTGGAGACCACTCCGCAGGAGGACGATGTTTTGAATCGCGACGCAATTTGAGCGCTCCATCGTCATTAGGAGGCCCTGAACGTTACAATTAACTATAAGTTTCGCGTCGGATTCGAAAATCTAGACTCACAGGATAAGGACCATATGGAACCCGAGGCAGCATATCCCCTTCTAGACAAGTGGGCTGGAGGTCCATGTATTGACTCTCGACGCAAATCGAGTGTTCCATCGTCATTAGGAGGCGCTGAACGTAACAATTGAATATCATTTTTGCGTCGGATTCGAAAATCTAGACTCACAGGAGACGAACCATAAGTTGCCCTTGGAGACAAATCCGCTGAATGGCGAAGAATTGAATCTCGATGCAGTTTGAGTGTTCCATCGTTATTAGGAGGCGCTGAACGTTACAATTATCTATCATTTTTGCGTCGGATTCGAAAATCTAGACTCACAGGAGAACGACCATAAGGTGCCCGAGGCAGCAACAGCCCCTTGGAGACAAGTTAGCAGGATTCCGATGTATTGAATCTCGACGGAATTAGAGTGTTCCATCGTCATTAGGAGGCCCTGAACTTTACAATTAACAATCAGTTTTGCGTCGGATTAGAAAATCTAGACTCACAGTAGAACGACCATAAGGTGCCAGAGGCAGGAATAGACCCTTGGAGACAAGTCGGCTGGAGGACGATGAACTGACACTCGACGCAATTTGAGTGTTCCATCGTAATTAGGAAGCGCTGAAAGTTACAATTAACTATCATTTAGCGTCGGATTCGAAAATCTAGACTCACTGGAGATCGACCGTAAGGTGACCGAGGCAGCAATAGACCCTTGGAGACAAGTCGCCTGAAGGACTATGTATTGAATCTCGACTCCATTTGAGTGTTCCATCGTCTTTTGGAGGCCCTGACCGTTACAATTAACTATCAGTTTCGCGTCGGATTCGAAAATCTAGACTCACAGGAGACGGACCACATGGAGCCCGAGGCGGCAATATCCCTTTGTAGACAAGTCGGCTGGTGGTCGATGTATTGACTATCGACACAATCTTAGTGTTCCATCGTCATTAGGAGGCGCTGAACGTTACAATTAACAATCAGTTTCGCGTCAGATTTGAAAATCTAGACTCACAGGTGAACGATCGTAAGGTGCCCGAGGCAGAAATAGACGCTTGGACACAATTCGGCTGGTGGACGAAATATTGGATCGCGACGCAATTTGAGTGTTTCAGAGTCATTAGGAGGCCCTGAATGTTACATCTAACTATCAGTTTTTCGCTGGATTCGTAAATATAGACTCACATAATGTGCCCGAGGCAGCAATATCCCCTTGGAGACCAGTCCGCAGGTGGACGATGTTTTGAATCGCGACGCAATTTGAGCGCTCCATCGTCATTAGGAGGCCCTGACCGTTACAATTAACTATAAGTTTCACGTCGGATTCGAAAACCTAGACTCACAGGATAAGGACCATATGGTACCCGAGGCGGCAATAAACCCCTTGGAGACAAGTCGGCTGGAGGACGATATATTGAATCTCGACCCAATTTGAGTGTTCCATCGTCATTAGGAGGCGCTGAACGATACAATTAACTATCAGTTATGCTTCGGATTCGAAAATCTAGAGTCACAGGAGAACGACCATATTGTGCCCGAGGCAGCAACGGACTCTTCGAGGCAAGTCGGTTGGAGGCCGATGTATCGAATCTCGACGCAATTTGAGTGTTCTATCGTCATTAGGAGGCGCTGAACGTAACAATTGACTATCATTTTTGCGTCGGATTCGAAAATCTAGACTCACAGGAGACGAACCATAAGTTGCCCTTGGAGACAAATCGATCGGCTGAATGGCGAAGAACTGAATCTCGACGCAGTTTGAGTGTTCCATCGTTATTAGGAGGCCCTGAAGGTTACAATTAACTATAATTTTTGCGTCGGATTCGAAAATCTAGACTCACAGGAGAACTACCATAAGGTGCCCGAGGCAGGAATAGACCCTTGGAGACAAGTAGGCTGGAGGACGATGAAATGACACTCGACGCAATTTGAGTGTTCCATCGTCATTAGGAGGCGCTGAAAGTTACAATTAACTATCATTTAGCGTCGGATTCGAAAATCTACTCACAGGAGATGGATCACATGGTGCCCGAAACGGCAGTATCCCCTTGGATACAAGTCGGCTGGAAGACGATGTATTGAAACTCGATTCAATTTGAGTGTTTCATCGTCATTAGGAGGCCCTGAACGTTACAATTAACAATCAGTTTTGCGTCGGATTAGAAAATCTAGACTCACTGGAGATCGACCATAAGGTGACCGAGGCAGCAATAGACCCTTGGAGACAAGTCGCCTGAAAGACGATGTATTGAATCTCGACTCCATTTGAGTGTTCCATCGTGTTTTGGAGGCCCAGACCGTTACAATTAACTATCAGTTTCGCGTCGGATTCGAAAATCTAGACTCTCAGGAGACGGACCACATGGAGCACGAGGCGGCAATATCCCTTTGTAGACAAGTCGGCTGGTTGTCGATGTATTGACTGTCGACACAAACTTAGTGTTCCATCGTCATTAGGAGGTCCTGAACGTTACAATTAACAATCTGTTTAGCGTCGGGTTCGAAAATCTAGACTCACAGGTGAACGACCATAAGGTGCCCGAGTAAGCAATAGACGCTTGGAGACAATTCGGCAGGTGGACAAAATATTGGATCGCGACGCAATTTGAGTGTATCAGAGTCATTATGAGGCGCTGAAGGATACAATTAACTATCAGTTATGCGTCGGATTCGAAAATCTAGAGTCACAGGTGAACGACAATAAGGTGCCCGAGGCAGCAACGGACTCTTCGAGGCAATTCGGTTGGAGGCCGATGTATCGAACCTCGACGCAATTTGAGTGTTCCATCGTCATTAGGAGGCCCTGAACATTACAATTAACTATCATTTTTGCGTCGGATTCGAAAATCTACTCAGTGGAGAAGGAGAATATGGTGCCCGAAACAGCAGTATCCCCTTGGATACAAGTCGGCTGGAAGACGATGTATTGAAACTCGATTCAATTTGAGTGTTTCATCATCATTAGGAGGCCCTGAACGTTACAATTAACAATCAGTTTTGCGTCGGGTTCGAAAATCTAGACTCACAGGAGAACGACCATAAGGTGCCCGAGGTAGCAACAGCCCCTTAGAGACAAGTTAGCAGGATTCCGATGTATTGAATCTCGACGCAATTTGAGTGTTCCATCGTCATTAGGAGGCCCTGAACTTTACAATTAACAATCAGTTTTGCGTCGGATTAGAAAATCTAGACTCACAGGAGAACGACCATAAGGTGCCCGAGGCAGGAATAGACCCTTGGAGACCAGTCCGCAGGAGGACGATGTTTTGAATCGCGACGCAATTTGAGCGCTCCATCGTCATTAGGAGGCCCTGAACGTTACAATTAACTATAAGTTTCGCGTCGGATTCGAAAATCTAGACTCACAGGATAAGGACCATATGGTCCCGAGGCAACAGTAAACCCCTTGGAGACAAGTCGGCTGGAGGACGATATATTGAATCTCGACCCAATTTGAGTGTTCCATCGTCATTAGGAGGCGCTGAACTATACAATTAACTATCAGTTGCGCGTCGGATTCGAAAATCTAGAGTCACAGGAGAACGACCATAAGGTGCCCAAGGCAGCAACGGACTCTTCGAGGCAAGTCGGTTGGAATCCGATGTATCGAATCTCGACGCAATTTGAGTGTTCCATCGTCATTAAGAGGCCCTGAACTTTACAATTAACTATCATTTTTGCGTCGGATTCGAAAATCTAGACTCACAGGATAAGGACCATATGGTACCCGAGGCGGCAATAAACCCCTTGGAGACAAGTCGGCTGGAGGACGATATATTGAATCTCGACCCAATTTGAGTGTTCCATCGTCATTAGGAGGCGCTGAACGATACAATTAACTATCAGTTATGCTTCGGATTCCAAAATGTAGAGTCACAGGAGAACGCCCACAAGGTGCCCGAGGCAGCAATAGACACTTGGGGACAAGTACGCTGGAGGACGATGTTTTGGATCGCGACGCAATTTGAGTACTCCATCGTCATTAGGAGGCCCTGAACGTTACAATTAACATTCAGTTTTGCGTCGGATTAGAAAATCCAGACTCACAGGAGAACGACCATAAGGTACCCGAGGCAGGAATAGACCCGTGGAGACAAATCGGCTGGAGGACGATGTATTTACACTCGACGCTATTTGAGTGTTCCATCGTCATTTGGAGGCGCTGAAAATTACAATTAACTATCGTTTTAGCGTCGGATTCGAAAATCTACTCAGTGGAGAAGGAGAATATGGTGCCCGAAACAGCAGTATCCCCTTGGATACAAGTCGGCTGGAAGACGATGTATTGAAACTCGATTCAATTTGAGTGTTTCATCATCATTAGGAGGCCCTGAACGTTACAATTAACTATCATTTTTGCGTCGGATTCGAAAATCTAGACTCACAGGAGAACGACCATAAGGTGCCCGAGGCAGCAACAGCCCCTTAGAGACAAGTTAGCAGGATTCCGATGTATTGAATCTCGACGCAATTTGAGTGTTCCATCGTCATTAGGAGGCCCTGAACTTTACAATTAACAATCAGTTTTGCGTCGGATTAGAAAATCTAGACTCACAGGAGAACGACCATAAGGTGCCCGAGGCAGGAATAGACCCTTGGAGACCAGTCCGCAGGAGGACGATGTTTTGAATCGCGACGCAATTTGAGCGCTCCATCGTCATTAGGAGGCCCTGAACGTTACAATTAACTATAAGTTTCGCGTCGGATTCGAAAATCTAGACTCACAGGATAAGGACCATATGGAACCCGAGGCAGCATATCCCCTTCTAGACAAGTGGGCTGGAGGTCCATGTATTGACTCTCGACGCAAATCGAGTGTTCCATCGTCATTAGGAGGCGCTGAACGTAACAATTGAATATCATTTTTGCGTCGGATTCGAAAATCTAGACTCACAGGAGACGAACCATAAGTTGCCCTTGGAGACAAATCCGCTGAATGGCGAAGAATTGAATCTCGACGCAATTTGAGTGTTCCATCGTCATTAAGGGGAGTTGGAATGCCGGAAAATGGAAAAAATTCACATTTTCAGTTTTTAACCTTATAACTTAATTTGAAATTTTCTGCTTAAAATGGTGCAAAATTTGTTAAGAAATTCCAATTGGAAGTATTTTTATTTAATTTTTCAAAATTACATGTGCGCCCAGCAAAGTTACCCATCTTGTGATTTGTACACATTTAAATCTTCGCATTTCCGAAAACATTACATATAGAAGGCTGTGGATTTCACTCTTCAGTTGTAGAATCTTTGATCCTTCCATAGGTACCATTGTTTTTACGACTAGCTGTGTTTATTGTTCAGTTTTTGATCTGTGAGTGTTTGTTTTGAGCCTCGAGTTTAGTTTGTCGCTCATTTGGAGTTTGTTATCTGTCTTGTTTTGACTTTCAGTGGTGAGTGCGTAGTTTCTACGATGCCTAGGAGTGCATCATTATTTAAAAAGCGAAAGTTTCGCGGTAATAGATTTACAAATAACGTTTGTTCAAGTGATTCTGCTTCAGCACCTGTTGATGCTGGTGAAAGTTCTGACGTTTGTACAGCTGAGATGTGTGAAGGAGACACGCCCACCAGTGCATCAAAAAAGAAGTTATCAAACTGTGCAAGTGAAATTACAGATGAAGCTTCTAATGAACAATATGTTTTAGTCGACTTTCCTGTTTTTACTGAGTTTATGAAGAAATGTTTGTGTTGTAATCTTTGTGGAGGTTCTTTTGATATGAACATAACAAAATCTATAGGACTTTCCTGCAAAATTGCTATAGTTTGTGCCAGTTGTGAAAATGAGACCTGTTTTTGGAGCTCTAAAACATGCAGTAGCAATTTGTTTGAGAGTAATATCAGGCTAATGTATGCAATGAGAGCAATTGGTAAAGGACATACTGCTGCTCAAACATTTTGTGCCATAATGAATCTTCCACCTCCACCTGCTAAAATTGACAATTACACTGAAGTGATAGGAGATGCTGTTCAGTCTGTAGCAGATTTATCAATGAAAGCTGCTGCCAGTGAAGCAAAATATATAAATGAAGGAAACCCAGATATCCCTGTTGCTTTTGATGGAACCTGGCAGAAAAGGGGTCACACATCCAAAAATGCTGTTGCTACTGTTACTAGTGTGGACAGCGGTAAAGTTTTGGACTATGAAGTGCTCACTAAACATTGTTACCATTGTGCATCTGGTAAGATAGAAGCAGCTCACATATGTAGCAAGAATTATGAAGGTACGAGTGGAGGCATGGAGGCTGCCGCTGCTGTGAAAATGTTTAGCAGATCAGAAAAAGAACGGGGAGTATTTTACACAAAATTCCTTGGAGATGGGGACTCCAAGGCATACAAAAGTGTTACAGAATCCATGCCATATGTCAATAAGACAATAACTAAACTAGAATGTGTCGGTCATGTTCAGAAACGAATGGGCACTCGTCTAAGGAAACTGAAACAGAATCTGAAGGACAAAATTTTGTCAGATGGTAAAACCATTAGAGGTCGCCTGTCAGATAAAATTATAAATGAATTACAACAATACTATGGTATGGCAATAAGAAATAATGCAAATAATTTGCAGGAAATGAGACAAGCTGTATGGGCCACATATTTACATCGATCATCAACTGATGATAATCCTCAACATTTTGCTTGTCCAGATGGTCCTCAGTCATGGTGCAATTATAGAAAATCTCAAGCTACTGGGGATCCTTATCACCATAAAAATTATATTCCATTGGCTGTTATGGAAGTAATTAAACCAATATATAGAGACTTGGGGCATCCTGATCTTCTGCGAAAATGTCTTCATGGTTGTACCCAGAATCAAAACGAGTCGTTCAACAACCTCATTTGGACTCGTGTACCTAAGAATGTATTTGTTGGGATAAAAACATTGAAATGGGGAGTCAGTGATGCTGTTATTTCATTCAATGATGGTCATATGGGTAGGCTAAAGGTCATGGCAAGGCTCGGCATTGCTCCTGGTATCAACACCATCAGAGGTCTTCAGCTTCTGGACAGCGTGCGAGTAAGGAAGGCTCAGTATGCAGCTGAATTTAATACAAAAAAAGCAAGGGCAGCAAGGAGAAGAAAGCTTCTAGGTGAAGAAGAAGAACTAGAAGATGACCCTGATTACTCTGCTGGACACTTTTGATAATAGAATAAAAGGTATTTGTGAATTTTCATAATAAATTACTTTAATCGCATTTTCTGGCATTTGACATTTTTAGTGTTACATGTACCTTTATCTCATAAACCACTCAACCAACAACATTCAAATTTTCAGAAATGCTGCAAAACAGTTCAAAGAGGCCACTGAACTAGAATCATGACAAGAACTGGCTTATTCTCTGAACTAGGGAAGTTTATGTTATACTTTTTCCAATAAAAAATGGCTTAATGGTAAAAAATTCATAAATACTATACCAACAAAAAGAAAACATTGGTTCTAGTTCAGTGGGCTCACAATATATGCTGAAAACCTCTGCCAGAATTTCAAAGTTCTGAAGATAATAGTTCCAAAGAAAAAGGTACACAAAGTTAGCAAATTTAACATTGGCGAGATAGGGCATTCCAACTCCCCTTAAGAGGCCCTGAACTTTACAATTAACTATCATTTTTGCGTCGGATTCGAAAATCTAGACTCACAGGATAAGGACCATATGGTACCCGAGGCGGCAATAAACCCCTTGGAGACAAGTCGGCTGGAGGACGATATATTGAATCTCGACCCAATTTGAGTGTTCCATCGTCATTAGGAGGCGCTGAACGATACAATTAACTATCAGTTATGCTTCGGATTCCAAAATGTAGAGTCACAGGAGAACGCCCACAAGGTGCCCGAGGCAGCAATAGACACTTGGGGACAAGTACGCTGGAGGACGATGTTTTGGATCGCGACGCAATTTGAGTACTCCATCGTCATTAGGAGGCCCTGAACGTTACAATTAACATTCAGTTTTGCGTCGGATTAGAAAATCCAGACTCACAGGAGAACGACCATAAGGTACCCGAGGCAGGAATAGACCCGTGGAGACAAATCGGCTGGAGGACGATGTATTTACACTCGACGCTATTTGAGTGTTCCATCGTCATTTGGAGGCGCTGAAAATTACAATTAACTATCGTTTTAGCGTCGGATTCGAAAATCTACTCAGTGGAGAAGGAGAATATGGTGCCCGAAACAGCAGTATCCCCTTGGATACAAGTCGGCTGGAAGACGATGTATTGAAACTCGATTCAATTTGAGTGTTTCATCATCATTAGGAGGCCCTGAACGTTACAATTAACTATCATTTTTGCGTCGGATTCGAAAATCTAGACTCACAGGAGAACGACCATAAGGTGCCCGAGGCAGCAACAGCCCCTTAGAGACAAGTTAGCAGGATTCCGATGTATTGAATCTCGACGCAATTTGAGTGTTCCATCGTCATTAGGAGGCCCTGAACTTTACAATTAACAATCAGTTTTGCGTCGGATTAGAAAATCTAGACTCACAGGAGAACGACCATAAGGTGCCCGAGGCAGGAATAGACCCTTGGAGACCAGTCCGCAGGAGGACGATGTTTTGAATCGCGACGCAATTTGAGCGCTCCATCGTCATTAGGAGGCCCTGAACGTTACAATTAACTATAAGTTTCGCGTCGGATTCGAAAATCTAGACTCACAGGATAAGGACCATATGGAACCCGAGGCAGCATATCCCCTTCTAGACAAGTGGGCTGGAGGTCCATGTATTGACTCTCGACGCAAATCGAGTGTTCCATCGTCATTAGGAGGCGCTGAACGTAACAATTGAATATCATTTTTGCGTCGGATTCGAAAATCTAGACTCACAGGAGACGAACCATAAGTTGCCCTTGGAGACAAATCCGCTGAATGGCGAAGAATTGAATCTCGATGCAGTTTGAGTGTTCCATCGTTATTAGGAGGCGCTGAACGTTACAATTATCTATCATTTTTGCGTCGGATTCGAAAATCTAGACTCACAGGAGAACGACCATAAGGTGCCCGAGGCAGCAACAGCCCCTTGGAGACAAGTTAGCAGGATTCCGATGTATTGAATCTCGACGGAATTAGAGTGTTCCATCGTCATTAGGAGGCCCTGAACTTTACAATTAACAATCAGTTTTGCGTCGGATTAGAAAATCTAGACTCACAGTAGAACGACCATAAGGTGCCAGAGGCAGGAATAGACCCTTGGAGACAAGTCGGCTGGAGGACGATGAACTGACACTCGACGCAATTTGAGTGTTCCATCGTAATTAGGAAGCGCTGAAAGTTACAATTAACTATCATTTAGCGTCGGATTCGAAAATCTAGACTCACTGGAGATCGACCATAAGGTGACCGAGGCAGCAATAGACCCTTGGAGACAAGTCGCCTGAAGGACGATGTATTGAATCTCGACTCCATTTGAGTGTTCCATCGTCTTTTGGAGGCCCTGACCGTTACAATTAACTATCAGTTTCGCGTCGGATTCGAAAATCTAGACTCACAGGAGACGGACCACATGGAGCCCGAGGCGGCAATATCCCTTTGTAGACAAGTCGGCTGGTGGTCGATGTATTGACTATCGACACAATCTTAGTGTTCCATCGTCATTAGGAGGCGCTGAACGTTACAATTAACAATCAGTTTCGCGTCAGATTTGAAAATCTAGACTCACAGGTGAACGATCGTAAGGTGCCCGAGGCAGAAATAGACGCTTGGACACAATTCGGCTGGTGGACGAAATATTGGATCGCGACGCAATTTGAGTGTTTCAGAGTCATTAGGAGGCCCTGAATGTTACATCTAACTATCAGTTTTTCGCTGGATTCGTAAATATAGACTCACATAATGTGCCCGAGGCAGCAATATCCCCTTGGAGACCAGTCCGCAGGTGGACGATGTTTTGAATCGCGACGCAATTTGAGCGCTCCATCGTCATTAGGAGGCCCTGACCGTTACAATTAACTATAAGTTTCACGTCGGATTCGAAAACCTAGACTCACAGGATAAGGACCATATGGTACCCGAGGCGGCAATAAACCCCTTGGAGACAAGTCGGCTGGAGGACGATATATTGAATCTCGACCCAATTTGAGTGTTCCATCGTCATTAGGAGGCGCTGAACGATACAATTAACTATCAGTTATGCTTCGGATTCGAAAATCTAGAGTCACAGGAGAACGACCATATTGTGCCCGAGGCAGCAACGGACTCTTCGAGGCAAGTCGGTTGGAGGCCGATGTATCGAATCTCGACGCAATTTGAGTGTTCTATCGTCATTAGGAGGCGCTGAACGTAACAATTGACTATCATTTTTGCGTCGGATTCGAAAATCTAGACTCACAGGAGACGAACCATAAGTTGCCCTTGGAGACAAATCGATCGGCTGAATGGCGAAGAACTGAATCTCGACGCAGTTTGAGTGTTCCATCGTTATTAGGAGGCCCTGAAGGTTACAATTAACTATAATTTTTGCGTCGGATTCGAAAATCTAGACTCACAGGAGAACTACCATAAGGTGCCCGAGGCAGGAATAGACCCTTGGAGACAAGTAGGCTGGAGGACGATGAAATGACACTCGACGCAATTTGAGTGTTCCATCGTCATTAGGAGGCGCTGAAAGTTACAATTAACTATCATTTAGCGTCGGATTCGAAAATCTACTCACAGGAGATGGATCACATGGTGCCCGAAACGGCAGTATCCCCTTGGATACAAGTCGGCTGGAAGACGATGTATTGAAACTCGATTCAATTTGAGTGTTTCATCGTCATTAGGAGGCCCTGAACGTTACAATTAACAATCAGTTTTGCGTCGGATTAGAAAATCTAGACTCACTGGAGATCGACCATAAGGTGACCGAGGCAGCAATAGACCCTTGGAGACAAGTCGCCTGAAAGACGATGTATTGAATCTCGAATCCATTTGAGTGTTCCATCGTGTTTTGGAGGCCCAGACCGTTACAATTAACTATCAGTTTCGCGTCGGATTCGAAAATCTAGACTCACAGGAGACGGACCACATGGAGCACGAGGCGGCAATATCCCTTTGTAGACAAGTCGGCTGGTTGTCGATGTATTGACTGTCGACACAAACTTAGTGTTCCATCGTCATTAGGAGGTCCTGAACGTTACAATTAACAATCTGTTTAGCGTCGGGTTCGAAAATCTAGACTCACAGGTGAACGACCATAAGGTGCCCGAGTAAGCAATAGACGCTTGGAGACAATTCGGCAGGTGGACAAAATATTGGATCGCGACGCAATTTGAGTGTATCAGAGTCATTATGAGGCGCTGAAGGATACAATTAACTATCAGTTATGCGTCGGATTCGAAAATCTAGAGTCACAGGAGAACGACCATAAGGTGCCCGAGGCAGCAACGGACTCTTCGAGGCAATTCGGTTGGAGGCCGATGTATCGAACCTCGACGCAATTTGAGTGTTCCATCGTCATTAGGAGGCCCTGAACATTACAATTAACTATCATTTTTGCGTCGGATTCGAAAATCTAGACTCACAGGAGAACGACCATAAGGTGCCCGAGGCACCTATAGACCTTTGGATACAAGTCGGCTGAAGGACGATGTATTGAATCTCGACGCAATTTGAGTGTTCCATCGTCATTAGGAGGCGCTGAACGTTACAATTAACTATCACTTTTTGCGTGGGATTAGAAAATCTAGACTCACAGGAGAACCACCATAAGGTGCCCGAGGCAGGAATAGGCCTTTGGAGACAAGTCGGCTGGAGGACGATGCATTGACACTCGACGCAATTTGAGTGTTCCATCGTCATTAGGAGGCCCTGAATGTTACATCTAACTATCAGTTTTTCGTCGGATTCGAAAATATAGACTCACATAATGTGCCCGAGGCAGCAATATCCCCTTGGAGAACAGTCCGTTGGAGGATGATGTATTGAATCGCGACGCAATTTGAGTGCTCCATCGTCATTAGGAGGCCATAATCGTTACAATTAACTATCAGTATCTCGTCGGATTCGAAAATCTAGACCCACAGGACACGGACCACATGGAACCCGAGGCAGCAAATCCCCTTCTAGACAAGTGGGCTGGAGGTCCATGTATTGACTCTCGACGCAAATTGAGTGTTCCATCGTCATTAGGAGGCGCTGAACGTAACAATTGACTATCATTTTTGCGTCGGATTCGAAAATCTAGACTCACAGGAGACGAACCATAAGTTGCCCTTGGAGACAAATCGGCTGAATGGCGAAGAATTGAATCTCGACGCAGTTTGAGTGTTCCATCGTTATTAGGAGGCCCTGAACGTTACAATTAACTATCATTTTTGCGTCGGATTCGAAAATCTAGACTCACAGGAGAACGACCATAAGGTGTCCAAGGCAGCAACAGCCCCTTGGAGACAAGTTAGCAGGGTTCCGATGTATTAAATCTCGACGCAATTTGAGTGTTCCATCGTCATTAGGAGGCGCTGAAAGTTACAATTATCTATCATTTAGCGTCGGATTCGAAAATCTACTCACAGGAGAAGTATCATATGGTGCCCGAAACAGCAGTATCCCCTTGGATACAAGTCGGCTGGAAGACGATGTATTGAAACTCGATTCAATTTGAGTGTTTCATCGTCATTAGGATGCCCTGTACGTTACAATTAACAATCAGTTTTGCGTCGGATTAGATAATCTAGACTCACTGGAGATCGACCATAAGATGACCGAGGCAGCAATAGACCCTTGGAGACAAGTCGGCTGAAGGACGATGTATTGAATCTCCACTCCATTTGAGTGTTCCATCGTCTTTTGGAGGCCCTGACCGTTACAATTAACTATCAGTTATGCGTCGGATTCGAAAATCTAGAGTCACAGGAGAACGACCATAAGGTGCCCGAGGCAGCAACGGACTCTTCGAGGCAAGTCGGCTGGAGGCCGATGTATCGAATCTCGACAGAATTTGAGTGTTCCATCGTCATTAGGAGGCCCTGAGCATTACAATTAACTATCATTTTTGCGTCGAATTAGAAAATCTAGACTCACAGTAGAACGATCATAAGGTGCCCGAGGCAGGAATAGACCCTTGGAGACAAGTCGGCTGGAGGACGATGAACTGACACTCGACGCAATTTGAGTGTTCTATCGTCATTAGGAGGCGCTGAAAGTTTTAATTAACTATCATTTAGCGTCGGATTCGAAAATCTAGACTCACTGGAGATCGACCATAAGGAGACCGAGGCAGCAATAGACCCTTGGAGACAAGTCGCCTGAAGGACGATGTATTGAATCTCGACTCTATTTGAGTGTTCCATTGTCTTTTGGAGGCCCTGACCGTTACAATTAACTATCAGTTTCGCGTCGGATTCGAAAATCTAGACTCACAGGAGACGGACCACATGGAGCCCGAGGCGGCAATATCCCCTTGTAGACAAGTCGGCTGGTGTTCGATGTATTGACTATCGACACAATCTTAGTGTTCCATCGCCATTAGGAGGCGCTGAACGTTACAATTAACAATCAGTTTCGCGTCGGATTTGAAAATCTAGACTCACAGGTGAACGATCGTAAGGTGCCCGAGGCAGCAACGGACTCTTCGAGGCAAGTCGGTTGGAGGCCGATGTATCGAATCTCGACGCAATTTGAGTGTTCCATCGTCATTAGGAGGCCCTGAACATTACAATTAACTATCATTTTTGCGTCGGATTCGAAAATCTAGACTCACAGGATAAGGACCATATGGTACCCGAGGCGGCAATAAACCCCTTGGAGACAAGTCGGCTGGAGGACGATATATTGAATCTCGACCCAATTTGAGTGTTCCATCGTCATTAGGAGGCGCTGAACGATACAATTAACTATCAGTTATGCTTCGGATTCGAAAATCTAGAGTCACAGGAGAACGCCCACAAGGTGCCCGAGGCAGCAATAGACACTTGGGGACAAGTACGCTGGAGGACGATGTTTTGGATCGCGACGCAATTTGAGTACTCCATCGTCATTAGGAGGCCCTGAACGTTACAATTAACATTCAGTTTTGCGTCGGATTAGAAAATCCAGACTCACAGGAGAACGACCATAAGGTACCCGAGGCAGGAATAGACCCTTGGAGACAAATCGGCTGGAGGACGATGTATTTACACTCGACGCAATTTGAGTGTTCCATCGTCATTTGGAGGCGCTGAAAATTACAATTAACTATCGTTTTAGCGTCGGATTCGAAAATCTACTCAGTGGAGAAGGAGAATATGGTGCCCGAAACAGCAGTATCCCCTTGGATACAAGTCGGCTGGAAGACGATGTATTGAAACTCGATTCAATTTGAGTGTTTCATCATCATTAGGAGGCCCTGAACGTTACAATTAACAATCAGTTTTGCGTCGGGTTCGAAAATCTAGACTCACAGGAGAACGACCATAAGGTGCCCGAGGCAGCAACAGCCCCTTAGAGACAAGTTAGCAGGATTCCGATGTATTGAATCTCGACGCAATTTGAGTGTTCCATCGTCATTAGGAGGCCCTGAACTTTACAATTAACAATCAGTAACAGTTGGAGACAAGTCGGCTGGAGGACGATGAACTGACACTCGACGCAATTTGAGTGTTCCATCGTCATTAGGAAGCGCTGAAAGTTACAATTAACTATCATTTAGCGTCGGATTCGAAAATCTAGACTCACTGAAGATCGACCATAAGGTGACCGAGGCAGCAATAGACCCTTGGAGACAAGTCGCCTGAAGGACGATGTATTGAATCTCGACTCCATTTGAGTGTTCCATCGTCTTTTGGAGGCCCTGACCGTTACAATTAACTATCAGTTTCGCGTCGGATTCGAAAATCTAGACTCACAGGAGACGGTCCACATGGAGCCCGAGGCGGCAATATTCCTTTGTAGACAAGTCGGCTGGTGGTCGATGTATTGACTATCGACACAATCTTAGTGTTCCATCGTCATTAGGAGGCGCTGAACGTTACAATTAACAATCAGTTTCGCGTCAGATTTGAAAATCTAGACTCACAGGTGAACGATCGTAAGGTGCCCGACGCAGCAATAGACGCTTGGACACAATTCGGCTGGTGGACGAAATATTGGATCGCGACGCAATTTGAGTGTTTCAGAGTCATTAGGAGGCCCTGAATGTTACATCTAACTATCAGTTTTTCGCTGGATTCGTAAATATAGACTCACATAATGTGCCCGAGGCAGCAATATCCCCTTGGAGACCAGTCCGCAGGTGGACGATGTTTTGAATCGCGACGCAATTTGAGCGCTCCATCGTCATTAGGAGGCCCTGACCGTTACAATTAACTATAAGTTTCACGTCGGATTCGAAAACCTAGACTCACAGGATAATGACCATATGGTACCCGAGGCGGCAATAAACCCCTTGGAGACAAGTCGGCTGGAGGACGATATATTGAATCTCGACCCAATTTGAGTGTTCCATCGTCATTAGGAGGCGCTGAACGATACAATTAACTATCAGTTATGCTTCGGATTCGAAAATCTAGAGTCACAGGAGAACGACCATATTGTGCCCGAGGCAGCAACGGACTCTTCGAGGCAAGTCGGTTGGAGGCCGATGTATCGAATCTCGACGCAATTTGAGTGTTCCATCGTCATTAGGAGGCCCTGAACATTACAATTAACTATCATTTTAGCGTCGGATTCGAAAATCTACTCAGTGGAGAAGGATAATATGGTGCCCGAAACAGCAGTATCCCCTTGGATACAAGTCGGCTGGAAGACGATGTATTGAAACTCGATTCAATTTGAGTGTTTCATCATCATTAGGAGGCCCTGAACGTTACAATTAACAATCAGTTTTGCGTCGGGTTCGAAAATCTAAACTCACAGGAGAACGACCATAAGGTGCCCGAGTAAGCAATAGACGTTTGGAGACAATTCGGTTGGTGGACGAAATATTGGATCGCGACGCAATTTGAGTGTTTCAGAGTCTTTAGGAGAACCTGAATATTACATCTAACTATCAGTTTTTCGTCGGATTCGAAAATATAGACTCACATAATGTGCCCGAGGCAGCAATATCCCCTTGGAGACCAGTCCGCTGGAGGACGATGCATTGAATCGCGACGCAATTTGGGTGCTCCATCGTCATTAGGAGGCCATGAACGTTACAATTAACTATCAGTATCTCGTCGGATTCGAAAATCTACACTCACAGGACACGGACCACATGGAACCCGAGGCAGCTAATGCCCTTCTAGACAAGTCGGCTGGAGGTCCATGTATTGACTCTCGACGCAAATTGAGTGTTCCATCGTCATTAGGAGGCGCTGAACGTAACAATTGACTATCATTTTTGCGTCGGATTCGAAAATCTAGACTCACAGGAGACGAACCATAAGTTGCCCTTGGAGACAAATCGGCTGAATGGCGAAGAACTGAATCTCGACGCAGTTTGAGTGTTCCATCGTTATTAGGAGGCCCTGAAGGTTACAATTAACTATAATTTTTGCGTCGGATTCGAAAATCTAGACTCACAGGAGAACGACCATAAAGTGCCCGAGGCAGCAACAGCCCCTTAGAGACAAGTTAGCAGGATTCCGATGTATTGAATCTCGACGCAATTTGAGTGTTCCATCGTCATTAGGAGGCCCTGAACTTTACAATTAACAATCAGTTTTGCGTCGGATTAGAAAATCTAGACTCACAGGAGAACGACCATAAGGTGCCCGAGGCAGGAATAGACCCTTGGAGACCAGTCCGCAGGAGGACGATGTTTTGAATCGCGACGCAATTTGAGCGCTCCATCGTCATTAGGAGGCCCTGAACGTTACAATTAACAATAAGTTTCGCGTCGGATTCGAAAATCTAGACTCACAGGATAAGGACCATATGGTCCCGAGGCAACAATAAACCCCTTGGAGACAAGTCGGCTGGAGGACGATATATTGAATCTCGACCCAATTTGAGTGTTCCATCGTCATTAGGAGGCGCTGAACTATACAATTAACTATCAGTTGCGCGTCGGATTCGAAAATCTAGAGTCACAGGAGAACGACCATAAGGTGCCCAAGGCAGCAACGGACTCTTCGAGGCAAGTCGGTTGGAGGCCGATGTATCGAATCTCGACGCAATTTGAGTGTTCCATCGTTATTAAGAGGCCCTGAACTTTACAATTAACTATCATTTTTGCGTCGGATTCGAAAATCTAGACTCACAGGATAAGGACCATATGGTACCCGAGGCGGCAATAAACCCCTTGGAGACAAGTCGGCTGGAGGACGATATATTGAATCTCGACCCAATTTGAGTGTTCCATCGTCATTAGGAGGCGCTGAACGATACAATTAACTATCAGTTATGCTTCGGATTCGAAAATCTAGAGTCACAGGAGTTCGCCCACAAGGTGCCCGAGGCAGCAACGGACTCTTCGAGGCAAGTCGGTTGGAGGCCGATGTATCGAATCTCGACGCAATTTGAGTGTTCCATCGTCATTAGGAGGCCCTGAATATTAGATCTAACTATCAGTTTTTCGTTGGATTCGAAAATATAGACTCACATAATGTGCCCGAGGCAGCAATATCCCCTTGGAGACCAGTCCGCTGGAGGACGATGTATTGAATCGCGACGCAATATGAGTGCTCCATCGTCATTGGGAGACCATGAACGTTACAATTAACTATCAGTATCTCGTCGGATTCGAAAATCTAGACTCACAGGACACGGACCACATGGAACCCGAGGCAGCATTTCCCCTTCTAGACAAGTGGGCTGGAGGTCCATGTATTGACTCTCGACGCAAATCGAGTGTTCCATCGTCATTAGGAGGCGCTGAACGTAACAATTGAATATCATTTTTGCGTCGGATTCGAAAATCTAGACTCACAGGAGACGAACCATAAGTTGCCCTTGGAGACAAATCCGCTGAATGGCGAAGAATTGAATCTCGATGCAGTTTGAGTGTTCCATCGTTATTAGGAGGCACTGAACGTTACAATTATCTATCATTTTTGCGTCGGATTCGAAAATCTAGACTCACAGGAGAACGACCATAAGGTGCCCGAGGCAGCAACAGCCCCTTGGAGACAAGTTAGCAGGATTCCGATGTATTGAATCTCGACCCAATTAGAGTGTTCCATCGTCATTAGGAGGCCCTGAACTTTACAATTAACAATCAGTTTTGCGTCGGATTAGAAAATCTAGACTCACAGTAGAACGACCATAAGGTGCCAGAGGCAGGAATAGACCCTTGGAGACAAGTCGGCTGGAGGACGATGAATTGACACTCGACGCAATTTGAGTGTTCCATCGTCATTAGGAAGCGCTGAAAGTTACAATTAACTATCAATTAGCGTCGGATTCGAAAATCTAGACTCACTGGAGATCGACCATAAGGTGACCGAGGCAGCAATAGACCCTTGGAGACAAGTCGCCTGAAGGACGATGTATTGAATCTCGACTCCATTTGAGTGTTCCATCGTCTTTTGGAGGCCCTGACCGTTACAATTAACTATCAGTTTCGCGTCGGATTCGAAAATCTAGACTCACAGGAGACGGACCACATGAAGCCCGAGGCGGCAATATCCCTTTGTAGACAAGTCGGCTGGTGGTCGATGTATTGACTATCGACACAATCTTAGTGTTCCATCGTCATTAGGAGGCGCTGAACGTTACAATTAACAATCAGTTTCGCGTCAGATTTGAAAATGTAGACTCACAGGTGAACGATCGTAAGGTGCCCGAGGCAGCAATAGACGCTTGGACACAATTCGGCTGGTGGACGAAATATTGGATCGCGACGCAATTTGAGTGTTTCAGAGTCATTAGGAGGCCCTGAATGTTACATCTAACTATCAGTTTTTCGCTGGATTCGTAAATATAGACTCACATAATGTGCCCGAGGCAGCAATATCCCCTTGGAGACCAGTCCGCAGGTGGACGATGTTTTGAATCGCGACGCAATTTGAGCGCTCCATCGTCATTAGGAGGCCCTGACCGTTACAATTAACTATAAGTTTCACGTCGGATTCGAAAACCTAGACTCACAGGATAAGGACCATATGGTACCCGAGGCGGCAATAAACCCCTTGGAGACAAGTCGGCTGGAGGACGATATATTGAATCTCGACCCAATTTGAGTGTTCCATCGTCATTAGGAGGCGCTGAACGATACAATTAACTATCAGTTATGCTTCGGATTCGAAAATCTAGAGTCACAGGAGAACGACCATATTGTGCCCGAGGCAGCAACGGACTCTTCGAGGCAAGTCGGTTGGAGGCCGATGTATCGAATCTCGACGCAATTTGAGTGTTCTATCGTCATTAGGAGGCCCTGAACATTACAATTAACTATCATTTTAGCGTCGGATTCGAAAATCTACTCAGTGGAGAAGGATAATATGGTGCCCGAAACAGCAGTATCCCCTTGGATACAAGTCGGCTGGAAGACGATGTATTGAAACTCGATTCAATTTGAGTATTTCATCATCATTAGGAGGCCCTGAACGTTACAATTAACAATCAGTTTTGCGTCGGGTTCGAAAATCTAGACTCACAGGAGAACGACCATAAGGTGCCCGAGTAAGCAATAGACGTTTGGAGACAATTCGGTTGGTGGACGAAATATTGGATCGCGACGCAATTTGAGAGTTTCAGAGTCTTTAGGAGAACCTGAATATTACATCTAACTATCAGTTTTTCGTCGGATTCGAAAATATAGACTCACATAATGTGCCCGAGGCAGCAATATCCCCTTGGAGACCAGTCCGCTGGAGGACGATGCATTGAATCGCGACGCAATTTGGGTGCTCCATCGTCATTAGGAGGCCATGAACGTTACAATTAACTATCAGTATCTCGTCGGATTCGAAAATCTACACTCACAGGACACGGACCACATGGAACCCGAGGCAGCTAATCCCCTTCTAGACAAGTCGGCTTGAGGTCCATGTATTGACTCTCGACGCAAATTGAGTGTTCCATCGTCATTAGGAGGCGCTGAACGTAACAATTGACTATCATTTTTGCGTCGGATTCGAAAATCTAGACTCACAGGAGACGAACCATAAGTTGCCCTTGGAGACAAATCGGCTGAATGGCGAAGAACTGAATCTCGACGCAGTTTGAGTGTTCCATCGTTATTAGGAGGCCCTGAACGTTACAATTAACTATCATTTTTGCGTCGGATTCGAAAATCTAGACTCACAGGAGAACGACCATAAGGTGCCCGAGGCAGCAACAGCCCCTTAGTGACAAGTTAGCAGGATTCCGATGTATTGAATCTCGACGCAATTTGAGTGTTCCATCGTCATTAGGAGGCCCTGAACTTTACAATTAACAATCAGTTTTGCGTCGGATTAGAAAATCTAGACTCACAGGAGAACGACCATAAGGTGCCCGAGGCAGGAATAGACCCTTGGAGACCAGTCCGCAGGAGGACGATGTTTTGAATCGCGACGCAATTTGAGCGCTCCATCGTCATTAGGAGGCCCTGAACGTTACAATTAACAATAAGTTTCGCGTCGGATTCGAAAATCTAGACTCACAGGATAAGGACCATATGGTCCCGAGGCAACAATAAACCCCTTGGAGACAAGTCGGCTGGAGGACGATATATTGAATCTCGACCCAATTTGAGTGTTCCATCGTCATTAGGAGGCGCTGAACTATACAATTAACTATCAGTTGCGCGTCGGATTCGAAAATCTAGAGTCACAGGAGAACGACCATAAGGTGCCCAAGGCAGCAACGGACTCTTCGAGGCAAGTTGTTGGAGGCCGATGTATCGAATCTCGACGCAATTTGAGTGTTCCATCGTTATTAAGAGGCCCTGAACTTTACAATTAACTATCATTTTTGCGTCGGATTCGAAAATCTAGACTCACAGGAGACGGACCACATGGAGCCCGAGGCGGCAATATCCCCTTGTAGACAAGTCGGCTGGTGTTCGATGTATTGACTATCGACACAATCTTAGTGTTCCATCGGCATTAGGAGGCGCTGAACGTTACAATTAACAATCAGTTTCGCGTCGGATTTGAAAATCTAGACTCACAGGTGAACGATCGTAAGGTGCCCGAGGCAGCAACGGACTCTTCGAGGCAAGTCGGTTGGAGGCCGATGTATCGAATCTCGACGCAATTTGAGTGTTCCATCGTCATTAGGAGGCCCTGAACATTACAATTAACTATCATTTTTGCGTCGGATTCGAAAATCTAGACTCACAGGATAAGGACCATATGGTACCCGTGGCGGCAATAAACCCCTTGGAGACAAGTCGGCTGGAGGACGATATATTGAATCTCGACCCAATTTGAGTGTTCCATCGTCATTAGGAGGCGCTGAACGATACAATTAACTATCAGTTATGCTTCGGATTCGAAAATCTAGAAGCACAGGAGAACGCCCACAAGGTGCCCGAGGCAGCAATAGACACTTGGGGACAAGTACGCTGGAGGACGATGTTTTGGATCGCGACGCAATTTGAGTACTCCATCGTCATTAGGAGGCCCTGAACGTTACAATTAACATTCAGTTTTGCGTCGGATTAGAAAATCCAGATTCACAGGAGAACGACCATAAGGTACCCGAGGCAGGAATAGACCCTTGGAGACAAATCGGCTGGAGGACGATGTATTTACACTCGACGCAATTTGAGTGTTCCATCGTCATTTGGAGGCGCTGAAAATTACAATTAACTATCGTTTTAGCGTCGGATTCGAAAATCTACTCAGTGGAGAAGGAGAATATGGTGCCCGAAACAGCAGTATCCCCTTGGATACAAGTCGGCTGGAAGACGATGTATTGAAACTCGATTCAATTTGAGTGTTTCATCATCATTAGGAGGCCCTGAACGTTACAATTAACAATCAGTTTTGCGTCGGGTTCGAAAATCTAGACTCACAGGAGAACGACCATAAGGTGCCCGAGGCAGCAACAGCCCCTTAGAGACAAGTTAGCAGGATTCCGATGTATTGAATCTCGACGCAATTTGAGTGTTCCATCGTCATTAGGAGGCCCTGAACTTTACAATTAACAATCAGTAACAGTTGGAGACAAGTCGGCTGGAGGACGATGAACTGACACTCGACGCAATTTGAGTGTTCCATCGTCATTAGGAAGCGCTGAAAGTTACAATTAACTATCATTTAGCGTCGGATTCGAAAATCTAGACTCACTGGAGATCGACCATAAGGTGACCGAGGCAGCAATAGACCCTTGGAGACAAGTCGCCTGAAGGACGATGTATTGAATCTCGACTCCATTTGAGTGTTCCATCGTCTTTTGGAGGCCCTGACCGTTACAATTAACTATCAGTTTCGCGTCGGATTCGAAAATCTAGACTCACAGGAGACGGTCCACATGGAGCCCGAGGCGGCAATATTCCTTTGTAGACAAGTCGGCTGGTGGTCGATGTATTGACTATCGACACAATCTTAGTGTTCCATCGTCATTAGGAGGCGCTGAACGTTACAATTAACAATCAGTTTCGCGTCAGATTTGAAAATCTAGACTCACAGGTGAACGATCGTAAGGTGCCCGAGGCAGCAATAGACGCTTGGACACAATTCGGCTGGTGGACGAAATATTGGATCGCGACGCAATTTGAGTGTTTCAGAGTCATTAGGAGGCCCTGAATGTTACATCTAACTATCAGTTTTTCGCTGGATTCGTAAATATAGACTCACATAATGTGCCCGAGGCAGCAATATCCCCTTGGAGACCAGTCCGCAGGTGGACGATGTTTTGAATCGCGACGCAATTTGAGCGCTCCATCGTCATTAGGAGGCCCTGACCGTTACAATTAACTATAAGTTTCACGTCGGATTCGAAAACCTAGACTCACAGGATAATGACCATATGGTACCCGAGGCGGCAATAAACCCCTTGGAGACAAGTCGGCTGGAGGACGATATATTGAATCTCGACCCAATTTGAGTGTTCCATCGTCATTAGGAGGCGCTGAACGATACAATTAACTATCAGTTATGCTTCGGATTCGAAAATCTAGAGTCACAGGAGAACGACCATATTGTGCCCGAGGCAGCAACGGACTCTTCGAGGCAAGTCGGTTGGAGGCCGATGTATCGAATCTCGACGCAATTTGAGTGTTCCATCGTCATTAGGAGGCCCTGAACATTACAATTAACTATCATTTTAGCGTCGGATTCGAAAATCTACTCAGTGGAGAAGGATAATATGGTGCCCGAAACAGCAGTATCCCCTTGGATACAAGTCGGCTGGAAGATTCAATTTGAGTGTTTCATCATCATTAGGAGGCCCTGAACGTTACAATTAACAATCAGTTTTGCGTCGGGTTCGAAAATCTAAACTCACAGGAGAACGACCATAAGGTGCCCGAGTAAGCAATAGACGTTTGGAGACAATTCGGTTGGTGGACGAAATATTGGATCGCGACGCAATTTGAGTGTTTCAGAGTCTTTAGGAGAACCTGAATATTACATCTAACTATCAGTTTTTCGTCGGATTCGAAAATATAGACTCACATAATGTGCCCGAGGCAGCAATATCCCCTTGGAGACCAGTCCGCTGGAGGACGATGCATTGAATCGCGACGCAATTTGGGTGCTCCATCGTCATTAGGAGGCCATGAACGTTACAATTAACTATCAGTATCTCGTCGGATTCGAAAATCTACACTCACAGGACACGGACCACATGGAACCCGAGGCAGCTAATCCCCTTCTAGACAAGTCGGCTGGAGGTCCATGTATTGACTCTCGACGCAAATTGAGTGTTCCATCGTCATTAGGAGGCGCTGAACGTAACAATTGACTATCATTTTTGCGTCGGATTCGAAAATCTAGACTCACAGGAGACGAACCATAAGTTGCCCTTGGAGACAAATCGGCTGAATGGCGAAGAACTGAATCTCGACGCAGTTTGAGTGTTCCATCGTTATTAGGAGGCCCTGAACGTTACAATTAACTATCATTTTTGCGTCGGATTCGAAAATCTAGACTCACAGGAGAACGACCATAAGGTGCCCGAGGCAGCAACAGCCCCTTAGAGACAAGTTAGCAGGATTCCGATGTATTGAATCTCGACGCAATTTGAGTGTTCCATCGTCATTAGGAGGCCCTGAACTTTACAATTAACAATCAGTTTTGCGTCGGATTAGAAAATCTAGACTCACAGGAGAACGACCATAAGGTGCCCGAGGCAGGAATAGACCCTTGGAGACCAGTCCGCAGGAGGACGATGTTTTGAATCGCGACGCAATTTGAGCGCTCCATCGTCATTAGGAGGCCCTGAACGTTACAATTAACAATAAGTTTCGCGTCGGATTCGAAAATCTAGACTCACAAGATAAGGACCATATGGTCCCGAGGCAACAATAAACCCCTTGGAGACAAGTCGGCTGGAGGACGATATATTGAATCTCGACCCAATTTGAGTGTTCCATCGTCATTAGGAGGCGCTGAACTATACAATTAACTATCAGTTGCGCGTCGGATTCGAAAATCTAGAGTCACAGGAGAACGACCATAAGGTGCCCAAGGCAGCAACGGACTCTTCGAGGCAAGTCGGTTGGAGGCCGATGTATCGAATCTCGACGCAATTTGAGTGTTCCATCGTTATTAAGAGGCCCTGAACTTTACAATTAACTATCATTTTTGCGTCGGATTCGAAAATCTAGACTCACAGGATAAGGACCATATGGTACCCGAGGCGGCAATAAACCCCTTGGAGACAAGTCGGCTGGAGGACGATATATTGAATCTCGACCCAATTTGAGTGTTCCATCGTCATTAGGAGGCGCTGAACGATACAATTAACTATCAGTTATGCTTCGGATTCGAAAATCTAGAGTCACAGGAGTTCGCCCACAAGGTGCCCGAGGCAGCAACGGACTCTTCGAGGCAAGTCGGTTGGAGGCCGATGTATCGAATCTCGACGCAATTTGAGTGTTCCATCGTCATTAGGAGGCCCTGAATATTACATCTAACTATCAGTTTTTCGTTGGATTCGAAAATATAGACTCACATAATGTGCCCGAGGCAGCAATATCCCCTTGGAGACCAGTCCGCTGGAGGACGATGTATTGAATCGCGACGCAATATGAGTGCTCCATCGTCATTGGGAGACCATGAACGTTACAATTAACTATCAGTATCTCGTCGGATTCGAAAATCTAGACTCACAGGACACGGACCACATGGAACCCGAGGCAGCATTTCCCCTTCTAGACAAGTGGGCTGGAGGTCCATGTATTGACTCTCGACGCAAATCGAGTGTTCCATCGTCATTAGGAGGCGCTGAACGTAACAATTGAATATCATTTTTGCGTCGGATTCGAAAATCTAGACTCACAGGAGACGAACCATAAGTTGCCCTTGGAGACAAATCCGCTGAATGGCGAAGAATTGAATCTCGATGCAGTTTGAGTGTTCCATCGTTATTAGGAGGCACTGAACGTTACAATTATCTATCATTTTTGCGTCGGATTCGAAAATCTAGACTCACAGGAGAACGACCATAAGGTGCCCGAGGCAGCAACAGCCCCTTGGAGACAAGTTAGCAGGATTCCGATGTATTGAATCTCGACCCAATTAGAGTGTTCCATCGTCATTAGGAGGCCCTGAACTTTACAATTAACAATCAGTTTTGCGTCGGATTAGAAAATCTAGACTCACAGTAGAACGACCATAAGGTGCCAGAGGCAGGAATAGACCCTTGGAGACAAGTCGGCTGGAGGACGATGAATTGACACTCGACGCAATTTGAGTGTTCCATCGTCATTAGGAAGCGCTGAAAGTTACAATTAACTATCATTTAGCGTCGGATTCGAAAATCTAGACTCACTGGAGATCGACCATAAGGTGACCGAGGCAGCAATAGACCCTTGGAGACAAGTCGCCTGAAGGACGATGTATTGAATCTCGACTCCATTTGAGTGTTCCATCGTCTTTTGGAGGCCCTGACCGTTACAATTAACTATCAGTTTCGCGTCGGATTCGAAAATCTAGACTCACAGGAGACGGACCACATGGAGCCCGAGGCGGCAATATCCCTTTGTAGACAAGTCGGCTGGTGGTCGATGTATTGACTATCGACACAATCTTAGTGTTCCATCGTCATTAGGAGGCGCTGAACGTTACAATTAACAATCAGTTTCGCGTCAGATTTGAAAATCTAGACTCACAGGTGAACGATCGTAAGGTGCCCGAGGCAGCAATAGACGCTTGGACACAATTCGGCTGGTGGACGAAATATTGGATCGCGACGCAATTTGAGTGTTTCAGAGTCATTAGGAGGCCCTGAATGTTACATCTAACTATCAGTTTTTCGCTGGATTCGTAAATATAGACTCACATAATGTGCCCGAGGCAGCAATATCCCCTTGGAGACCAGTCCGCAGGTGGACGATGTTTTGAATCGCGACGCAATTTGAGCGCTCCATCGTCATTAGGAGGCCCTGACCGTTACAATTAACTATAAGTTTCACGTCGGATTCGAAAACCTAGACTCACAGGATAAGGACCATATGGTACCCGAGGCGGCAATAAACCCCTTGGAGACAAGTCGGCTGGAGGACGATATATTGAATCTCGACCCAATTTGAGTGTTCCATCGTCATTAGGAGGCGCTGAACGATACAATTAACTATCAGTTATGCTTCGGATTCGAAAATCTAGAGTCACAGGAGAACGACCATATTGTGCCCGAGGCAGCAACGGACTCTTCGAGGCAAGTCGGTTGGAGGCCGATGTATCGAATCTCGACGCAATTTGAGTGTTCTATCGTCATTAGGAGGCCCTGAACATTACAATTAACTATCATTTTAGCGTCGGATTCGAAAATCTACTCAGTGGAGAAGGATAATATGGTGCCCGAAACAGCAGTATCCCCTTGGATACAAGTCGGCTGGAAGACGATGTATTGAAACTCGATTCAATTTGAGTATTTCATCATCATTAGGAGGCCCTGAACGTTACAATTAACAATCAGTTTTGCGTCGGGTTCGAAAATCTAGACTCACAGGAGAACGACCATAAGGTGCCCGAGTAAGCAATAGACGTTTGGAGACAATTCGGTTGGTGGACGAAATATTGGATCGCGACGCAATTTGAGAGTTTCAGAGTCTTTAGGAGAACCTGAATATTACATCTAACTATCAGTTTTTCGTCGGATTCGAAAATATAGACTCACATAATGTGCCCGAGGCAGCAATATCCCCTTGGAGACCAGTCCGCTGGAGGACGATGCATTGAATCGCGACGCAATTTGGGTGCTCCATCGTCATTAGGAGGCCATGAACGTTACAATTAACTATCAGTATCTCGTCGGATTCGAAAATCTACACTCACAGGACACGGACCACATGGAACCCGAGGCAGCTAATCCCCTTCTAGACAAGTCAGCTTGAGGTCCATGTATTGACTCTCGACGCAAATTGAGTGTTCCATCGTCATTAGGAGGCGCTGAACGTAACAATTGACTATCATTTTTGCGTCGGATTCGAAAATCTAGACTCACAGGAGACGAACCATAAGTTGCCCTTGGAGACAAATCGGCTGAATGGCGAAGAACTGAATCTCGACGCAGTTTGAGTGTTCCATCGTTATTAGGAGGCCCTGAAGGTTACAATTAACTATAATTTTTGCCTCGGATTCGAAAATCTAGACTCACAGGAGAACGACCATAAGGTGCCCGAGGCAGGAATAGACCCTTGGAGACAAGTCGGCTGGAGGACGATGAAATGACACTCGACGCAATTTGAGTGTTCCATCGTAATTAGGAGGCGCTGAAAGTTACAATTAACTATCATTTAGCGTCGGATTCGAAAATCTACTCACAGGAGATGGATCACATGGTGCCCGAAACGGCAGTATGCCCTTGGATACAAGTCGGCTGGAAGACGATGTATTGAAACTCGATTCAATTTGAGTGTTTCATCGTCATTAGGAGGCCCTGAACGTTACAATTAACAATCAGTTTTGCGTCGGATTAGAAAATCTAGACTCACTGGAGATCGACCATAAGGTGACCGAGGCAGCAATAGACCCTTGGAGACAAGTCGCCTGAAGGACGATGTATTGAATCTCGACTCCATTTGAGTGTTCCATCGTCTTTTGGAGGCCCTGACCGTTACAATTAACTATCAGTTTCGCGTCGGATCGAAAATCTAGACTCACAGGAGACGGTCCACATGGAGCCCGAGGCGGCAATATCCCTTTGTAGACAAGTCGGCTGGTGGTCGATGTATTGACTATCGACACAATCTTAGTGTTCCATCGTCATTAGGAGGCGCTGAACGTTACAATTAACAATCAGTTTCGCGTCAGATTTGAAAATCTAGACTCACAGGTGAACGATCGTAAGGTGCCCGAGGCAGCAATAGACGCTTGGACACAATTCGGCTGGTGGACGAAATATTGGATCGCGACGCAATTTGAGTGTTTCAGAGTCATTAGGAGGCCCTGAATGTTACATCTAACTATCAGTTTTTCGCTGGATTCGTAAATATAGACTCACATAATGTGCCCGAGAGCAGCAACATCCCCTTGGAGACCAGTCCGCAGGTGGACGATGTTTTGAATCGCGACGCAATTTGAGCGCTCCATCGTCATTAGGAGGCCCTGACCTTTACAATTAACTATAAGTTTCACGTCGGATTCGAAAACCTAGACTCACAGGATAATGACCATATGGGACCCGAGGCGGCAATAAACCCCTTGGAGACAAGTCGGCTGGAGGACGATATATTGAATCTCGACCCAATTTGAGTGTTCCATCGGCATTAGGAGGCGCTGAACGATACAATTAACTATCAGTTATGCTTCGGATTCGAAAATCTAGAGTCACAGGAGAACGACCATATTGTGCCCGAGGCAGCAACGGACTCTTCGAGGCAAGTCGGTTGGAGGCCGATGTATCGAATCTCGACGCAATTTGAGTGTTCCATCGTCATTAGGAGGCCCTGAACATTACAATTAACTATCATTTTAGCGTCGGATTCGAAAATCTACTCAGTGGAGAAGGATAATATGGTGCCCGAAACAGCAGTATCCCCTTGGATACAAGTCGGCTGGAAGACGATGTATTGAAACTCGATTCAATTTGAGTGTTTCATCATCATTAGGAGGCCCTGAACGTTACAATTAACAATAAGTTTCGCGTCGGATTCGAAAATCTAGACTCACAGGATAAGGACCATATGGTCCCGAGGCAACAATAAACCCCTTGGAGACAAGTCGGCTGGAGGACGATATATTGAATCTCGACCCAATTTGAGTGTTCCATCGTCATTAGGAGGCGCTGAACTATACAATTAACTATCAGTTGCGCGTCAGATTTGAAAATCTAGACTCACAGGATAAGGACCATATGGTACCCGAGGCGGCAATAAACCCCTTGGAGACAAGTCGGCTGGAGGACGATATATTGAATCTCGACCCAATTTGAGTGTTCCATCGTCATTAGGAGGCGCTGAACGATACAATTAACTATCAGTTATGCTTCGGATTCGAAAATCTAGAGTCACAGGAGTTCGCCCACAAGGTGCCCGAGGCAGCAACAGACTCTTCGAGGCAAGTCGGTTGGAGGCCGATGTATCGAATCTCGACGCAATTTGAGTGTTCCATCGTCATTAGGAGGCCCTGAATATTACATCTAACTATCAGTTTTTCGTTGGATTCGAAAATATAGACTCACATAATGTGCCCGAGGCAGCAATATCCCCTTGGAGACCAGTCCGCTGGAGGACGATGTATTGAATCGCGACGCAATATGAGTGCTCCATCGTCATTGGGAGACCATGAACGTTACAATTAACTATCAGTATCTCGTCGGATTCGAAAATCTAGACTCACAGGACACGAACCACATGGAACCCGAGGCAGCATATCCCCTTCTAGACAAGTGGGCTGGAGATCCATGTATTGACTCTTGACGCAAATCGAGTGTTCCATCGTCATTAGGAGGCCCTGAACTTTACAATTAACAATCAGTTTTGCGTCGGATTAGAAAATCTAGACTCACAGTAGAACGACCATAAGGTGCCAGAGGCAGGAATAGACCCTTGGAGACAAGTCGGCTGGAGGACGATGAACTGACACTCGACGCAATTTGAGTGTTCCATCGTAATTAGGAAGCGCTGAAAGTTACAATTAACTATCATTTAGCGTCGGATTCGAAAATCTAGACTCACTGGAGATCGACCATAAGGTGACCGAGGCAGCAATAGACCCTTGGAGACAAGTCGCCTGAAGGACGATGTATTGAATCTCGACTCCATTTGAGTGTTCCATCGTCTTTTGGAGGCCCTGACCGTTACAATTAACTATCAGTTTCGCGTCGGATTCGAAAATCTAGACTCACAGGAGACGGACCACATGGAGCCCGAGGCGGCAATATCCCTTTGTAGACAAGTCGGCTGGTGGTCGATGTATTGACTATCGACACAATCTTAGTGTTCCATCGTCATTAGGAGGCGCTGAACGTTACAATTAACAATCAGTTTCGCGTCAGATTTGAAAATCTAGACTCACAGGTGAACGATCGTAAGGTGCCCGAGGCAGCAATAGACGCTTGGACACAATTCGGCTGGTGGACGAAATATTGGATCGCGACGCAATTTGAGTGTTTCAGAGTCATTAGGAGGCCCTGAATGTTACATCTAACTATCAGTTTTTCGCTGGATTCGTAAATATAGACTCACATAATGTGCCCGAGGCAGCAATATCCCCTTGGAGACCAGTCCGCAGGTGGACGATGTTTTGAATCGCGACGCAATTTGAGCGCTCCATCGTCATTAGGAGGCCCTGACCGTTACAATTAACTATAAGTTTCACGTCGGATTCGAAAACCTAGACTCACAGGATAAGGACCATATGGTACCCGAGGCGGCAATAAACCCCTTGGAGACAAGTCGGCTGGAGGACGATATATTGAATCTCGACCCAATTTGAGTGTTCCATCGTCATTAGGAGGCGCTGAACGATACAATTAACTATCAGTTATGCTTCGGATTCGAAAATCTAGAGTCACAGGAGAACGACCATATTGTGCCCGAGGCAGCAACGGACTCTTCGAGGCAAGTCGGTTGGAGGCCGATGTATCGAATCTCGACGCAATTTGAGTGTTCTATCGTCATTAGGAGGCCCTGAACATTACAATTAACTATCATTTTAGCGTCGGATTCGAAAATCTACTCAGTGGAGAAGGATAATATGGTGCCCGAAACAGCAGTATCCCCTTGGATACAAGTCAGCTGGAAGACGATGTATTGAAACTCGATTCAATTTGAGTATTTCATCATCATTAGGAGGCCCTGAACGTTACAATTAACAATCAGTTTTGCGTCGGGTTCGAAAATCTAGACTCACAGGAGAACGACCATAAGGTGCCCGAGTAAGCAATAGACGTTTGGAGACAATTCGGTTGGTGGACGAAATATTGGATCGCGACGCAATTTGAGAGTTTCAGAGTCTTTAGGAGAACCTGAATATTACATCTAACTATCAATTTTTCGTCGGATTCGAAAATATAGACTCACATAATGTGCCCGAGGCAGCAATATCCCCTTGGAGACCAGTCCGCTGGAGGACGATGCATTGAATCGCGACGCAATTTGGGTGCTCCATCGTCATTAGGAGGCCATGAACGTTACAATTAACTATCAGTATCTCGTCGGATTCGAAAATCTAGACTCACAGGAGACGGTCCACATGGAACCCGAGGCGGCAATATCCCTTTGTAGACAAGTCGGCTGGTGGTCGATGTATTGACTCTCGACGCAAATTGAGTGTTCCATCGTCATTAGGAGGCGCTGAACGTAACAATTGACTATCATTTGGAGACAAGTCGGCTGGAGGACGATGAATTGACACTCGACGCAATTTGAGTGTTCCATCGTCATTAGGAAGCGCTGAAAGTTACAATTAACTATCATTTAGCGTCGGATTCGAAAATCTAGACTCACTGGAGATCGACCATAAGGTGACCGAGGCAGCAATAGACCCTTGGAGACAAGTCGCCTGAAGGACGATGTATTGAATCTCGACTCCATTTGAGTGTTCCATCGTCTTTTGGAGGCCCTGACCGTTACAATTAACTATCAGTTTCGCGTCGGATTCGAAAATCTAGACTCACAGGAGACGGACCACATGGAGCCCGAGGCGGCAATATCCCTTTGTAGACAAGTCGGCTGGTGGTCGATGTATTGACTATCGACACAATCTTAGTGTTCCATCGTCATTAGGAGGCGCTGAACGTTACAATTAACAATCAGTTTCGCGTCAGATTTGAAAATCTAGACTCACAGGTGAACGATCGTAAGGTGCCCGAGGCAGCAATAGACGCTTGGACACAATTCGGCTGGTGGACGAAATATTGGATCGCGACGCAATTTGAGTGTTTCAGAGTCATTAGGAGGCCCTGAATGTTACATCTAACTATCAGTTTTTCGCTGGATTCGTAAATATAGACTCACATAATGTGCCCGAGGCAGCAATATCCCCTTGGAGACCAGTCCGCAGGTGGACGATGTTTTGAATCGCGACGCAATTTGAGCGCTCCATCGTCATTAGGAGGCCCTGACCTTTACAATTAACTATAAGTTTCACGTCGGATTCGAAAACCTAGACTCACAGGATAATGACCATATGGGACCCGAGGCGGCAATAAACCCCTTGGAGACAAGTCGGCTGGAGGACGATATATTGAATCTCGACCCAATTTGAGTGTTCCATCGTCTTTAGGAGGCGCTGAACGATACAATTAACTATCAGTTATGCTTCGGATTCGAAAATCTAGAGTCACAGGAGAACGACCATATTGTGCCCGAGGCAGCAACGGACTCTTCGAGGCAAGTCGGTTGGAGGCCGATGTATCGAATCTCGACGCAATTTGAGTGTTCCATCGTCATTAGGAGGCCCTGAACATTACAAATAACTATCATTTTAGCGTCGGATTCGAAAATCTACTCAGTGGAGAAGGATAATATGGTGCCCGAAACAGCAGTATCCCCTTGGATACAAGTCGGCTGGAAGACGATGTATTGAAACTCGATTCAATTTGAGTGTTTCATCATCATTAGGAGGCCCTGAACGTTACAATTAACAATCAGTTTTGCGTCGGGTTCGAAAATCTAAACTCACAGGAGAACGACCATAAGGTGCCCGAGTAAGCAATAGACGTTTGGAGACAATTCGGTTGGTGGACGAAATATTGGATCGCGACGCAATTTGAGTGTTTCAGAGTCTTTAGGAGAACCTGAATATTACATCTAACTATCAGTTTTTCGTCGGATTCGAAAATATAGACTCACATAATGTGCCCGAGGCAGCAATATCCCCTTGGAGACCAGTCCGCTGGAGGACGATGCATTGACTCGCGACGCAATTTGGGTGCTCCATCGTCATTAGGAGGCCATGAACGTTACAATTAACTATCAGCATCTCGTCGGATTCGAAAATCTACACTCACAGGACACGGACCACATGGAACCCGAGGCAGCTAATCCCCTTCTAGACAAGTCGGCTGGAGGTCCATGTATTGACTCTCGACGCAAATTGAGTGTTCCATCCTCATTAGGAGGCGCTGAACGTAACAATTGACTATCATTTTTGCGTCGGATTCGAAAATCTAGACTCACAGGAGACGAACCATAAGTTGCCCTTGGAGCCAAATCGGCTGAATGGCGAAGAACTGAATCTCGACGCAGTTTGAGTGTTCCATCGTTATTAGGAGGCCCTGAACGTTACAATTAACTATCATTTTTGCGTCGGATTCGAAAATCTAGACTCACAGGAGAACGACCATAAGGTGCCCGAGGCAGCAACAGCCCCTTAGTGACAAGTTAGCAGGATTCCGATGTATTGAATCTCGACGCAATTTGAGTGTTCCATCGTCATTAGGAGGCCCTGAACTTTACAATTAACAATCAGTTTTGCGTCGGATTAGAAAATCTAGACTCACAGGAGAACGACCATAAGGTGCCCGAGGCAGGAATAGACCCTTGGAGACCAGTCCGCAGGAGGACGATGTTTTGAATCGCGACGCAATTTGAGCGCTCCATCGTCATTAGGAGGCCCTGAACGTTACAATTAACAATAAGTTTCGCGTCGGATTCGAAAATCTAGACTCACAGGATAAGGACCATATGGTCCCGAGGCAACAATAAACCCCTTGGAGACAAGTCGGCTGGAGGACGATATATTGAATCTCGACCCAATTTGAGTGTTCCATCGTCATTAGGAGGCGCTGAACTATACAATTAACTATCAGTTGCGCGTCGGATTCGAAAATCTAGAGTCACAGGAGAACGACCATAAGGTGCCCAAGGCAGCAACGGACTCTTCGAGGCAAGTCGGTTGGAGGCCGATGTATCGAATCTCGACGCAATTTGAGTGTTCCATCGTTATTAAGAGGCCCTGAACTTTACAATTAACTATCATTTTTGCGTCGGATTCGAAAATCTAGACTCACAGGATAAGGACCATATGGTACCCGAGGCGGCAATAAACCCCTTGGAGACAAGTCGGCTGGAGGACGATATATTGAATCTCGACCCAATTTGAGTGTTCCATCGTCATTAGGAGGCGCTGAACGATACAATTAACTATCAGTTATGCTTCGGATTCGAAAATCTAGAGTCACAGGAGTTCGCCCACAAGGTGCCCGAGGCAGCAACAGACTCTTCGAGGCAAGTCGGTTGGAGGCCGATGTATCGAATCTCGACGCAATTTGAGTGTTCCATCGTCATTAGGAGGCCCTGAATATTACATCTAACTATCAGTTTTTCGTTGGATTCGAAAATATAGACTCACATAATGTGCCCGAGGCAGCAATATCCCCTTGGAGACCAGTCCGCTGGAGGACGATGTATTGAATCGCGACGCAATATGAGTGCTCCATCGTCATTGGGAGACCATGAACGTTACAATTAACTATCAGTATCTCGTCGGATTCGAAAATCTAGACTCACCGGACACGAACCACATGGAACCCGAGGCAGCATATCCCCTTCTAGACAAGTGGGCTGGAGGTCCATGTATTGACTCTTGACGCAAATCGAGTGTTCCATCGTCATTAGGAGGCGCTGAACGTAACAATTGAATATCATTTTTGCGTCGGATTCGAAAATCTAGACTCACAGGAGACGAACCATAAGTTGCCCTTGGAGACAAATCGGCTGAATGGCGAAGAGTTGAATCTCGATGCAGTTTGAGTGTTCCATCGTTATTAGGAGGCACTGAACGTTACAATTATCTATCATTTTTGCGTCGGATTCGAAAATCTAGACTCACAGGAGAACGACCATAAGGTGCCCGAGGCAGCAACAGCCCCTTGGAGACAAGTTAGCAGGATTCCGATGTATTGAATCTCGACGCAATTAGAGTGTTCCATCGTCATTAGGAGGCCCTGAACTTTACAATTAACAATCAGTTTTGCGTCGGATTAGAAAATCTAGACTCACAGTAGAACGACCATAAGGTGCCAGAGGCAGGAATAGACCCTTGGAGACAAGTCGGCTGGAGGACGATGAACTGACACTCGACGCAATTTGAGTGTTCCATCGTAATTAGGAAGCGCTGAAAGTTACAATTAACTATCATTTAGCGTCGGATTCGAAAATCTAGACTCACTGGAGATCGACCATAAGGTGACCGAGGCAGCAATAGACCCTTGGAGACAAGTCGCCTGAAGGACGATGTATTGAATCTCGACTCCATTTGAGTGTTCCATCGTCTTTTGGAGGCCCTGACCGTTACAATTAACTATCAGTTTCGCGTCGGATTCGAAAATCTAGACTCACAGGAGACGGACCACATGGAGCCCGAGGCGGCAATATCCCTTTGTAGACAAGTCGGCTGGTGGTCGATGTATTGACTATCGACACAATCTTAGTGTTCCATCGTCATTAGGAGGCGCTGAACGTTACAATTAACAATCAGTTTCGCGTCAGATTTGAAAATCTAGACTCACAGGTAAACGATCGTAAGGTGCCCGAGGCAGCAATAGACGCTTGGACACAATTCGGCTGGTGGACGAAATATTGGATCGCGACGCAATTTGAGTGTTTCAGAGTCATTAGGAGGCCCTGAATGTTACATCTAACTATCAGTTTTTCGCTGGATTCGTAAATATAGACTCACATAATGTGCCCGAGGCAGCAATATCCCCTTGGAGACCAGTCCGCAGGTGGACGATGTTTTGAATCGCGACGCAATTTGAGCGCTCCATCGTCATTAGGAGGCCCTGACCGTTACAATTAACTATAAGTTTCACGTCGGATTCGAAAACCTAGACTCACAGGATAAGGACCATATGGTACCCGAGGCGGCAATAAACCCCTTGGAGACAAGTCGGCTGGAGGAATCTCGACCCAATTTGAGTGTTCCATCGTCATTAGGAGGCGCTGAACGATACAATTAACTATCAGTTATGCTTCGGATTCGAAAATCTAGAGTCACAGGAGAACGACCATATTGTGCCCGAGGCAGCAACGGACTCTTCGAGGCAAGTCGGTTGGAGGCCGATGTATCGAATCTCGACGCAATTTGAGTGTTCTATCGTCATTAGGAGGCCCTGAACATTACAATTAACTATCATTTTAGCGTCGGATTCGAAAATCTACTCAGTGGAGAAGGATAATATGGTGCCCGAAACAGCAGTATCCCCTTGGATACAAGTCGGCTGGAAGACGATGTATTGAAACTCGATTCAATTTGAGTATTTCATCATCATTAGGAGGCCCTGAACGTTACAATTAACAATCAGTTTTGCGTCGGGTTCGAAAATCTAGACTCACAGGAGAACGACCATAAGGTGCCCGAGTAAGCAATAGACGTTTGGAGACAATTCGGTTGGTGGACGAAATATTGGATCGCGACGCAATTTGAGAGTTTCAGAGTCTTTAGGAGAACCTGAATATTACATCTATCAGTTTTTCGTCGGATTCGAAAATATAGACTCACATAATGTGCCCGAGGCAGCAATATCCCCTTGGAGACCAGTCCGCTGGAGGACGATGCATTGAATCGCGACGCAATTTGGGTGCTCCATCGTCATTAGGAGGCCATGAACGTTACAATTAACTATCAGTATCTCGTCGGATTCGAAAATCTAGACTCACAGGAGACGGTCCACATGGAGCCCGAGGCGGCAATATCCCTTTGTAGACAAGTCGGCTGGTGGTCGATGTATTGACTATCGACACAATCTTAGTGTTCCATCGTCATTAGGAGGCGCTGAACGTTACAATTAACAATCAGTTTCGCGTCAGATTTGAAAATCTAGACTCACAGGTGAACGATCGTAAGGTGCCCGAGGCAGCAATAGACGCTTGGACACAATTCGGCTGGTGGACGAAATATTGGATCACGACGCAATTTGAGTGTTTCAGAGTCATTAGGAGGCCCTGAATGTTACATCTAACTATCAGTTTTTCGCTGGATTCGTAAATATAGACTCACATAATGTGCCCGAGGCAGCAATATCCCCTTGGAGACCAGTCCGCAGGTGGTCGATGTTTTGAATCGCGACGCAATTTGAGCGCTCCATCGTCATTAGGAGGCCCTGACCGTTACAATTAACTATAAGTTTCACGTCGGATTCGAAAACCTAGACTCACAGGATAATGACCATATGGTACCCGTGGCGGCAATAAACCCCTTGGAGACAAGTCGGCTGGAGGACGATATATTGAATCTCGACCCAATTTGAGTGTTCCATCGTCATTAGGAGGCGCTGAACGATACAATTAACTATCAGTTATGCTTCGGATTCGAAAATCTAGAGTCACAGGAGAACGACCATAAGGTGCCCGAGGCAGCAACGGACTCTTCGAGGCAAGTCGGTTGGAGGCCGATGTATCGAATCTCGACGCAATTTGAGTGTTCCATCGTCATTAGGAGGCCCTGAACATTACAATTAACTATCATTTTAGCGTCGGATTCGAAAATCTACTCAGTGGAGAAGGATAATATGGTGCCCGAAACAGCAGTATCCCCTTGGATACAAGTCGGCTGGAAGACGATGTATTAAACTCGATTCAATTTGAGTGTTTCATCGTCAATAGGAGGCCCTGAACGTTACAATTAACAATCAGTTTTGCGTCGGATTAGAAAATCTAGACTCACTGGAGATCGACCATAAGGTGACCGAGGCAGCAATAGACCCTTGGAGACAAGTCGCCTGAAAGACGATGTATTGAATCTCGACTCCATTTGAGTGTTCCATCGTGTTTTGGAGGCCCAGACCGTTACAATTAACTATCAGTTTCGCGTCGGATTCGAAAATCTAGACTCACAGGAGACGGACCACATGGAGCACGAGGCGGCAATATCCCTTTGTAGACAAGTCGGCTGGTTGTCGATGTATTGACTGTCGACACAAACTTAGTATTCCATCGTCATTAGGAGGTCCTGAAAGTTACAATTAACAATCTGTTTAGCGTCGGGTTCGAAAATCTAGACTCACAGGTGAACGACCATAAGGTGCCCGAGTAAGCAATAGACGTTTGGAGACAATTCGGCAGGTGGACAAAATATTGGATCGCGACGCAATTTGAGTGTATCAGAGTCATTATGAGGCGCTGAACGATACAATTAACTATCAGTTATGCGTCGGATTCGAAAATCTAGAGTCACAGGAGAACGACCATAAGGTGCCCGAGGCAGCAACGGACTCTTCGAGGCAATTCGGTTGGAGGCCGATGTATCGAATCTCGACGCAATTTGAGTGTTCCATCGTCATTAGGAGGCCCTGAACATTACAATTAACTATCATTTTTGCGTCGGATTCGAAAATCTAGACTCACAGGAGAACGACCATAAGGTGCCCGAGGCACCTATAGACCTTAGGATACAAGTCGGCTGAAGGACGATGTATTGAATCTCGACGCAATTTGAGTGTTCCATCGTCATTAGGAGGCGCTGAACGTTACAATTAACTATCACTTTTTGCGTCGGATTAGAAAATCTAGACTCACAGGAGAACCATCATAAGGTGCCCGAGGCAGGAATAGGCCTTTGGAGACAAGTCGGCTGGAGGACGATGCATTGACACTCGACGCAATTTGAGTGTTCCATCGTCATTAGGAGGCCCTGAATGTTACATCTAACTATCAGTTTTTCGTCGGATTCGAAAATATAGACTCACATAATGTGCCCGAGGCAGCAATATCCCCTTGGAGAACAGTCCGCTGGAGGATGATGTATTGAATCGCGACGCAATTTGAGTGCTCCATCGTCATTAGGAGGCCATAATCGTTACAATTAACTATCAGTATCTCGTCGGATTCGAAAATCTAGACCCACAGGACACGGACCACATGGAACCCGAGGCAGCATATCCCCTTCTAGACAAGTGGGCTGGAGGTCCATGTATTGACTCTCGACGCAAATTGAGTGTTCCATCGTCATTAGGAGGCGCTGAACGTAACAATTGACTATCATTTTTGCGTCGGATTCGAAAATCTAGACTCACAGGAGACGAACCATAAGTTGCCCTTGGAGACAAATCGGCTGAATGGCGAAGAATTGAATCTCGACGCAGTTTGAGTGTTCCATCGTTATTAGGAGGCCCTGAACGTTACAATTAACTATCATTTTTGCGTCGGATTCGAAAATCTAGACTCACAGGAGAACGACCATAAGGTGCCCGAGGCAGCAACAGCCCCTTGGAGACAAGTTAGCAGGGTTCCGATGTATTGAATCTCGACGCAATTTGAGTGTTCCATCGTCATTAGGAGGCCCTGAACTTTACAACTAACAATCAGTTTTGCGTCGGATAAGAAAATCTAGACTCACAGGAGAACGACCATAAGGTGCCCGAGGCAGGAATAGACCCTTGGAGACAAGTCAACTAGAGGACGATGAATTGACACTCGACGCAATTTGAGTGTTCCATCGTCATTAGGAGGCGCTGAAAGTTACAATTATCTATCATTTAGCGTCGGATTCGAAAATCTACTCACAGGAGAAGTATCATATGGTGCCCGAAACAGCAGTATCCCCTTGGATACAAGTCGGCTGGAAGACGATGTATTGAAACTCGATTCAATTTGAGTGTTTCATCGTCATTAGGATGCCCTGTACGTTACAATTAACAATCAGTTTTGCGTCGGATTAGAAAATCTAGACTCACTGGAGATCGACCATAAGATGACCGAGGCAGCAATAGACCCTTGGAGACAAGTCGGCGGAAGGACGATGTATTGAATCTCCACTCCATTTGAGTGTTCCATCGTCTTTTGGAGGCCCTGACCGTTACAATTAACTATCAGTTATGCGTCGGATTCGAAAATCTAGAGTCACAGGAGAACGACCATAAGGTGCCCGAGGCAGCAACGGACTCTTCGAGGCAAGTCGGCTGGAGGCCGATGTATCGAATCTCGACAGAATTTGAGTGTTCCATCGTCATTAGGAGGCCCTGAGCATTACAATTAACTATCATTTTTGCGTCGAATTCGAAAATGTAGACTCACAGGAGAACGACCATAAGGTGCCCGAGGCAGCTATAGACCGTTGGATACAAGTCGGCTGAAGGACGATGTATTGAATCTCGACGCAATTTGAGTGTTCCATCATCATTAGGAGGCGCTGGACGTTACAATTAACTATCATTTTTGCGTCGGATACGAAAATCTAGACTCACAGGAGAACGACCATAACGTGCCGGAGGCAGCAACAGCCCCTTGGAGACAAGTTAGCTGGATTCCGATGTATTGAATCTCGACGCAATTTGAGTGTTCCATCGTCATTAGGAGGCCCTGAACGTTACAATTAACAATCAGTTTTGCGTCGGATTGGAAAATCTAGACTCACAGGAGAACGACCATAAGGTGCACGAGGCAGGAATAGACCCTTGGAGACAAGTCGGCTGGAGGACGATGTATTGACACTCGACGCAATTTGAGTGTTCCATCGTCATTAGGAGGCCCTGAATGTTACTTCTATCAGTTTTTCGTCGGATTCGAAAATATAGACTCACATAATGTGTCCGAGGCAGCAATATCCCCTTGGAGACCAGTCCGCTGGAGGACGCTGTATTGAATCGCGACGCAATTTGAGAGCTCCATCGTCATTAGGAGGCCATGAACGTTACAATTAACTATCAGTATCTCGTCGGATTCGAGAATCTAGACTCACAGGACACGGACCACATGGAACCCTTCTAGACAAGTGGGCAGGAGGTCCATGCGTTGACTCTCGACGCAAATTCAGTTTTCCGTCTTCATTAGGAGGCGCTGAACGTAACAATTGACTATCATTTTTGCGTCGGATTCGAAAATCTAGACTCACAGGAGAACGACCATAAGGTGCCCGAGGCAGCAACAGCCCCTTGGAGACAAGTTAGCTGGATTCCGATGTATTGAATCTCGACGCAATTTGAGTTTTCCATCGTCAATAGGAGGCCCTGAACGTTACAATTAACAATCAGTTTTGCGGCGGATTAGAAAATCTAGACTCACAGGAGAACGACCATAAGGTGCCCGAGGCAGGAATAGACCCTCGGAGACAAGTCGGCTGGAGGACGATGTATTGACACTCGACTCAATTTGAGTGTTCCATCGTCTTTAGGAGGCCCTGAACGTTACAATTAACAATCAGTTTCGCGCCCAATTCGAAAATCTAGACTCACAGGAAACGGATCACATGGAGCCCGAGGCGGCAATATCCCTTTGTAGACAAGTCGGATGGAGATCGATGTATTGACTATCGACACAATCTTGGTGTTCCATCGTCATTAGGAGGCCCTGAACGTTACAATTAACTGTCAGTTTTGCGTCGGGTTCGAAACTCTACACTCACAGGAGAACGGTCAAATAGTGCCCAAGGCAGCAATAGACCCTTGGAGACAAGTCGCCTGGAGGACGATGAATTGGATCCCGACGTAATTTGAGTGTTCCATCGCCATTAGGAGGCCCTGAATGTTACAATTAACTATCAGTTTTTCGTCGGATTCGAAAATCTAGACTCACATAAGGTGCCCGTGGGAACGATATCCCCTTGGAGACCAGTCCGCTGGAGGACGATGTATTGAATCGCGACGCAATTTGAGTGCTCCATCGTCATTAGGAGGCCATGAACGTTACAATTAACTATCAGTATCTCGTCGGATTCGAAAATCTAGCCTCACAGGACACGGACCACATGGAACCCGAGGCAGCATATCCCCTTCTAGACAAGTGGGCTGGAAGTCCATGTATTGACTGTCGACGCAAATTGAGTTTCCATCGTCATTATGAGGCGCTGAACGTAACAATTGACTATCATTTTTGCGTCGAATTCGAAAATCTAGACACACAGGGGTCGAACCATAAGTTGCCCGAGGCAGCAATATCCCCTTGGAGACAAATCGGCTGAATGGCGAAGTATTGAATCTCGACGCAATTTGAGTGTTCCATCGTCATTAGGAGGCCATGAACGTTACAATTAACTAGCATTTTAGTGTCGGATTCGAAAATCTAGACTCACAGGAGACGGATCACACGTTGCCCGAGGCAGCAATAACCCCTTGTAGACAAGTCGACTGGAGGACGATGTATTGAATCTCGTCGCAATTTGAGTGTTCCATCGTCATTAGGAGGCGCTGAACGTTACAATTAACTATCAGTTATGAGTCGGATTCGAAAATCTAGAATCGCAGGAGAACGACCATAAAGTGACCGAGGCCGCAATAGACCCGTGGAGACAAGTCGGCTGGAACCCGACGTATTGAATCTCGACGCAATTTGAGTGTTCCTTCGTCATTAGGAGCCCTTTAACATTACAATTAAATATCAGTTTTGCGTCGGATTCGAAAATCTACACTCACAGGCGAACGACCATAAGGTGCCTGAGGCAGGAATAGAACCTTGGAGACAAGTCGGCTGAATGACGATGTATTGAATCTCGACGCAATTTGAGTGTTCCATCGTCATTAGGAGGCCATGACCGTTCCAATTAACTATCAGTTATGCATCGGATTCGAAAATCTAGACTCACATGAGAGCGACCATAAGGTGCCCGAGTCAGCAATAGACCCTTGGAGACAAATCCGCTGGAGGACGATGTATTGAACCTCGACCAAATTTGCGTGTTCCATCGTCATTAGGATGACTTAAAAGTTAAAACTAACTATAAGTGTTGCGTCTGATTCGAAAATTTAGACTCACAGCAGAACGAACATTAGGTGCCCGAGGCAGCAACAGACCCTTGGTGACAAGTCGGCTGGAGTACGATGTATTGAATCTCGACGCAATTTCATTGTTCGATCGTCATTTGGAGGCGCCGAACGTTACAATTAACAATCAGTTTTGCGTCGGATACGAAAATCTAGACTCACAGGTGACGGACCATGTTGTGCCCGAAACATCAATATCCCCTTGGAGACAAGTCGGTTGGCGGCTGATGTATTGGATCTCGACGTAATTTGAGTGTTCCATCGTCATTAGGAGGCCCTGAACGTTACAATAAACTATCAGTTTTGCGTCGGATTCGAAAATCTAGACGCACAGGAGCACGACCATTAAGTCCAGATGCAGAAATAGATCCTTGGAGAGAAGTCGGCTGGAGGACGATGTATTGAATCGCGACGCAATTTGAGTGTTCCATCGTCATTAGGAGACGCTGAACGTTACATTTAACTATCAGTTTTGCATCGGATTCGAAAATCTAGACTCACAGGCGAACGACCATAAGGTGCCTGAGGCAGGAATAGAACCTTGGAGACAAGTCGGCTGAATGACGATGTATTGAATCTCGACGCAATTTGATTTTTCCAATGTCATTAGGAGGCGCTGAACGTTACAATTAACGATCAGCTATGCGTCGGATTCGAAAATCTAGACTCAGAGGATAACGACCATTAGGTGCCAGAGGCAGCAATAGACCCTTGGTGACAGGTCGGCTGGAGTACGATGTATTGCATCTCGACGCAATTTGAGTTTTCCATTGTCATTAGGAGGCGCTGAACGTTACAATTAACTATCAGTTTTGCGTAGGATACGAAAATCTAGACTCACAGGAGTCGGACCATATGGTGCCCAAGGCAGCAATATCCCCTTGGAGACAAGTCGGCTGGAGGACGATCTATTGAATCTCGACGCAATTTGAGTGTTCCATCGACATTAGGAGGCCCTTAATGTCACATTTAACTGTCAGTTTTGCGTCGGATTTGAAAATCTAGACGCACAGGAGCACGACCATTAAGTGCCAGATGCAGAAATAGAACCTTGGAGAGAAGTCGGCTGGAGGACGATGTATTGAATCTCGACGCAATTTGAGTGATCCATCGTCATTAAGAGACCCTGAACGTTACAATTAACTATCAGTTTTTCGTCGGATTCGAAAATCTAGACTCACAGCAGACGGACCGCCCGATGCAGCAGTATCCCCTTGGAGACGAGTCGGCTGGATGACGATGCATTGAATCTCGACGTAATTTGAGTGTTCCATCGTCATAAGGAGGCCCTGAACGTTACAATTAACTATCGGTTTTGCGTCGGATTCTAAAATCTAGACTGACAGGAGAACCACCATAAGGTGCCCGAGGCAGCAATAGACTCTTGGAGACAAGTCGGCTGAAGGACGATGTAATGAATCTCGACGCAATTTGAGTGTTCCAACGTCATTAGAAGGCACTGAACGTTACAAATAACTATCAGTTTTGCGTCTGATTCGAAAATCTAGACTCACAACAGAGCCACCATAAGGTGCCCGAGGCAACAATAGACTCTTGGAGACAAGTCGGCTGAAGGAAGATGTATTGAATCTCGACGCAATTTGAGTGTTCCATCGTCATTAGGAGGCCATGAATGTTACAATTAACTATCATCTTTGCGTCTGATTCGAAAATCTAGACTCACAGGAGAACTACCATAAGGCGCCCGAGGCAGCAATAGACTCTTGGAGACAAGTCGGCTGAAGGAAGATGTATTGAATCTCGACGCAATTTGAGTGTTCCATCGTCATTAGGATGCCCTGAACGTTACAAGTAACTAGCAGTCTCGCGTCGGATTCGAAAATCTAGACTCACAGGAGACGGACCATATGGTGCCCAAGGCAGCAATATCCCCTTGGAGACAAGTCGGCTGGAGGACGATGTATTGAATCTCGACGCAATTTGAGTGTTCCATTTTTATTAGGATACCATTAACATTACAATTAACTATCAGTCTTGCGTCGGATTTGAAAATCTAGACGCACAGGAGCACGACCATAAAGTGAAAGATGCAGAAATAGATCCTTTGAGAGAAGTCGGCTGGAGGACGATGTATTGAATCGTGACGCAATTTGAGTGTTCCATCGTCATTAGGAGACCCTGAACGTTACAATTAACTATCAGTTTTGCGTCGGATTCGAAAATCTAGACTCACAGGAGACGGACCGCCCGAGGCAGCAATATGCCCATGGAGACAAGTCGGCTGGAGGACGATGTATTGAATCTCGACGTAATTTGAGTGTTCCATCGTCATTATGAGGCCCAGGACGTTACAATTAACTATCGGTTTTGCATCGGATTCTTTAATCTAGCCTCACAAGAGAACGACCATAAGGTGCAAGAGGCAGCAATGGAGACAAGTCTGCTGAATGACTATGTATTGAATCTCGACGCAATTTGAGTGTTCCATCGTCATTAGGAGGCCATGAACGTTACAATTAACTATCATCTTTGCGTCGGATACGAAATTCTAGACTCACAACAGAGCCACCATAAGGTGCCCGAGGCAGCAATAGACTCTTGGAGACAAGTCGGCTGAAGGACGGTGTAATGAATCTCGACGTAATTTGAGTGTTCCAACGTCATTAGGTGGCACTGAACGTTACAATTAACTAGTAGTTTCGCGTCGGAATCGAGAATCTAGACTCACAGGAGCAATAGACTCTTGGAGACAAGTCGGCTGAAGGAAGATGTATTGAATCTCGACGCAATTTGAGTGTTCCATTTTTATTAGGATGCCATTAACGTTACAATTAACTATCAGTTTTGCGTCGGATTTGAAAATCTAGACGCACAGGAGAACTACCATAAGGTGCCCGAGGCAGCAACAGCCCCTTGGAGACAAATTAGCAGGATTCCGATGTATTGAATCTCGACGCAACTTGAGTTTTCCATCGTCATTGGGAGGCCCTTAATGTCACAATTAACTATCAGTTTTGCGTCGGATCGAAAATCTAGACTCACAGGAGACGGACCGCCGTAGGCAGCAATATCCCCTTGGAGACAAGTCGGCTGGAGGACTATGTTTCGAATCTCAACGTAATTGGAGTGATCCATCGTCATAAAGAGGCCCTGAACGATACAATTAACTATCGGTTTTGCGTCGGATTCTAAAATCTAGACTCACAGGAGAACCACCATAAGGTGCCCGCGGCAGCAATAAACACTTGGAAACAAGTCGGCTGAACGACGGTGTAATGAATCTCCACGCAATTTGAGTGTTCCAACGTCATTAGGAGGCACTGAACGTTACAAATAACTAGCAGTATCGCGGCATATTCGAAAATCTAGACTCACAGGACACGGACCACATGGAACCCGAGGCTGCATATCCCCTTCTAGACGCAAATTGAGTGTTCCGTCGTCATTAGGAGGCGCTGAACGTAACAATTCACTATCATTTTTGCGTCGGATTCGAAAATCTAGACTCACAGGAGAACGACCATAAGGTGCCCTAGGCAGCAACAGCCCCTTGGAGGCAAGTTAGCTGGATTCCGATGTATTGAATCTCGACGCAATTTGAGTGTTCCATCGTCTTTAGGAGGCCCTGAACGTTACAATTAACAATCAGTTTCGCGCAGGATTCGAAAATCTAGACTCACAGGAGACGGACCACATGGAGCCCGAGGCGGCAATATCCCTTTGTAGACAAGTCGGCTGGAGGTCGATGTATTGACTATCGACACAATCTTAGTGTTCCATCGTCATTAGGAGGCCCTGAACGTTACAATTAACTATCAGTTTCGCGTCGGATTCGAAAATCTAGACTTACAGGAGAACGATCAAAAGGTGCCCCAGGCAGCAATAGACGCTTGGAGACAACTCGGCTGGAGGACGATGTTTTCGATCGCGACGCAATTTGAGTGTCCCATCGTAACTAGGAGGCCCTGAATGTTACAATTAACAATCAGTTTTGCGTCGGATTAGAAAATCTAGACTCACAGGAGAACGCCCGTAAGGTGCACGAGGCAGCAATTGACCCTTGGAGACAAGTTGGCTGGAAGACGATGTATTGAATCGCGACGCAATTTGAGAGATCCATCGTCATTAGGAGGCCCTGAACGTTACAATTAACAATCAGTTTCGAGTCTGATTCGAAAATCTAGACTCACTGGAGAAGTATCGTATGGAGCACGAGACAGCAATATCCCCTTGGAGACAGGTCGGCTGGAGGTCGATGTATTGAATCTCGACGCAATTTGAGTGTTCCATCGTCATTAGGAGGCGCTGAACGTTACAATTAACTGTCAGTTTTGCGTCGGGTTCGAAACTCTAGACTCACAGGAGAACGATCATATAGTGCCCGAGGCAGCAATAGACCCTTGGAGACAAGTCGCCTGGAAGACGTCGAATTGGATCCCGACGTAATTTGAGTGTTCCATCGTCATTAGGAGGCGCTGAACGTTACAATTTACAATCAGTTATGAGTCTGATTTGAAAATATAGACACACAGGTGAACGACCGACGCAGCAATAGACTCTTGGAGACAATTCGTCTGAAGGACGATGTATTGAATCTCGACAAAATTTGAGTGTTCCATCGTCATTAGGAGGCTAGGAACGAACCAATTAACTACAGGTTTAGCGTCGGAATGGAAAATCTAGACTCACAGGAGAATGAAAATCAGGTGACCGAGGCAGCAATACACCCTTGGAGACAAGTCGTCTCAAGGACGATGTATTGAATCTCGACAAAATTTGACTGTTCCATCGTCATTAGGAAGCCCTGAATGTTACAATTAACGGTCAGTTTCGCGTCGGATTCGAAAATCTAAACTGCCAGGAGACGGACCATATGGTGCCCGAGGCAGCAATATCCCCTTGGAGACAAGTCGGCTGGAGGACGATGTATTGAATCTCGACGCAATTTGAGTGTTCCATCGTCATTAGGAGGCCCTTAACATTACAATTAAATATCAGTTATGCGTCGGATTCGAAAATCTAGACTCACATGAGAGCGACCATAAGGTGCCCGAGGCAGCAATAGACCCTTGGAGACAAGTCGGCTGGAGGTCGATGTATTGCATCTCGACGTAGTTTGAGTGTTCCATCGTCATTAGGATGCCTTAAAAGTTAAAACTAACTATAAGTGATGCGTCTGATTCGAAAATTTAGACTCACAGCGGAACGAACATTAGGTGCCCGAGGCAGCAACAGACCCTTGGTGGCAAGTCGGCTGGAGTACGATGTATTGAATCTCGACGCAATTTGAGTGTTCCATCGTCATTTGGAGGCGCCGAACGTTACAATTAACCATCAGTTTTGCGTCGGATACGAAAATCTAGACTCACAGGTGACGGACCAAATGGTGCCCGAGGCAGCAATATCCCCTTGGAGACAAGTCGGCTGAAGGACGATGTATTGAATCTCGACTCAATTTGAGTGTTCCATCGTCTTTAGGAGGCCCTGAACGTTACAATTAACAATCAGTTTCGCGCCCGATTCGAAAATCTAGACTCACAGGAAACGGATCACATGGAGCCCGAGGCGGCAATATCCCTTTGTAGACAAGTCGGCTGGAGATCGATGTATTGACTATCGACACAATCTTAGTGTTCCATCGTCATTAGGAGGCCCTGAACGTTACAATTAACTGTCAGTTTTGCGTCGGGTTCGAAACTCTACACTCACAGGAGAACGGTCAAATAGTGCCCAAGGCAGTAATAGACTCTTGGAGACAAGTCGCCTGGAGGACGATGAATTGGATCCCGACGTAATTTGAGTGTTCCATCGTCATTAGGAGGCCCTGAATGTTACAATTAACTATCAGTTTTTCGTCGGATTCGAAAATCTAGACTCACATAAGGTGCCCGTGGCAACGATATCCCCTTGGAGACCAGTCCGCTGGAGGACGATGTATTGAATCGCGACGCAATTTGAGTGCTCCATCGTCATTAGGAGGCCATGAACGTTACAATTAACTATCAGTATCTCGTCGGATTCGAAAATCTAGCCTCACAGGACACGGACCACACGGAACCCGAGGCAGCATATCCCCTTCTAGACAAGTGGGCTGGAAGTCCATGTATTGACTGTCGACGCAAATTGAGTTTCCATCGTCATTATGAGGCGCTGAACGTAACAATTGACTATCATTTTTGCGTCGAATTCGAAAATCTAGACACACAGGGGTCGAACCATAAGTTGCCCGAGGCAGCAATATCCCCTTGGAGACAAATCGGCTGAATGGCGAAGTATTGAATCTCGACGCAATTTGAGTGTTCCATCGTCATTTGGAGGCCATGAACGTTACAATTAACTAGCATTTTAGTGTCGGATTCGAAAATCTAGACTCACAGGAGACGGATCACACGTTGCCCGAGGTAGCAATAATCCCTTGTAGACAAGTCGACTGGAGGACGATGTATTGAATCTCGTCGCAATTTGAGTGTTCCATCGTCATTAGGAGGCGCTGAACGTTACAATTAACTATCAGTTATGAGTCTGATTTGAAAATCTAGACACACAGGTGAACGACCGAGGCAGCAATAGACCCTTGGAGAGAAGTCGTCTGAAGGACGATGTATTGAATCTCGACAAAATTTGACTGTTCCATCGTCATTAGGAAGCCCCGAACGTTACAATTAACGGGCAGTTTCGCGTCGGATTCGAAAATCTAAACTCACTGGAGACGGACCATATGGTGCCCGAGGCAGCAATTTCCCCTTGGAGACAAGTCGGCTGGAGGACGATTTATTGATTCTCGACGCAATTTGAGTGTTCCAACGTCATTAGGAGGCGCTGAACGTTACAATTAACTATCAGTTATGAGTCGGGTTCGAAAATCTAGAATCGCAGGAGAACGACCATAAAGTGACCGAGGCCGCAATAGACCCGTGGAGACAAGTCGGCTGGAACCCGACGTATTGAATCTCGACGCAATTTGAGAGTTCCTTCGTCATTAGGAGGCCTTTAACATTACAATTAAATATCAGTTTTGCGTCGGATTCGAAAATCTACACTCACAGGAGCACGACCATAAGGTGCCAGAGGCAGCAATAGACCCTTGGAGACAAGTCGGCTGGAGGACGATGTATTGAATCTCGACGCAATTTGAGTGTTCCGTCGTCATTAGGAGGCCCTGAACGTTACCTATTAGTTTTGCGTCGGATTCGAAAATTGAGACTCACAGGAGAACGCCCATAGGTTGCCTGAGGCAGCAATAGACCCTTGGAGACAAGTCGGCTATAGGACGATGTATTGAATCTCGACGCAATTTGAGTGTTCCATCGTCACTAGGAGGCCTTGATCTTTACAATTAACTATCAGTTTTGCGTCGGATTCGAAAATCTACACTCACATGAGAGCGACCATAAGGTGCCCGAGTCAGCAATAGACCCTTGGAGACAAATCCGCTGGAGGTCGATGTATTGAACCTCGACCAAATTTGCGTGTTCCATCGTCATTAGGATGACTTAAAAGTTAAAACTAACTATAAGTGTTGCGTCTGATTCGAAAATTTAGACTCACAGCAGAACGAACATTAGGTGCCCGAGGCAGCAACAGACCCTTGGTGACAAGTCGGCTGGAGTACGATGTATTGAATCTCGACGCAATTTCATTGTTCCATCGTCATTTGGAGGCGCCGAACGTTACAATTAACAATCAGTTTTGCGTCGGATACGAAATTCTAGACTCACAGGTGACGGACCATGTGGTGCCCGAGACATCAATATCCCCTTGGAGACAAGTCGGTTGGAGGCTGATGTATTGGATCTCGACGTAATTTGAGTGTTCCATCGTCATTAGGAGGCCCTGAACGTTACAATAAACTATCAGTTTTGCGTCGGATTCGAAAATCTAGACGCACAGGAGCACGACCATTAAGTCCAGATGCAGAAATAGATCCTTGGAGAGAAGTCGGCTGGAGGACGATGTATTGAATCGCGACGCAATTTGAGTGTTCCATCGTCATTAGGAGACGCTGAACGTTACATTTAACTATCAGTTTTGCATCGGATTCGAAAATCTAGACTCACAAGCGAACGACCATAAGGTGTCCGAGGCAGGAATAGACCCTTGGAGACAAGTCGGTTGAATAACGATGTATTGAATCTCGACGCAATTTGATTTTTCCAATGTCATTAGGAGGCGCTGAACGTTACAATTAACGATTAGCTATGCGTCGGATTCGAAAATCTAGACTCAGAGGATAACGACCATTAGGTGCCAGAGGCAGCAATAGACCCTTGGTGACAGGTCGGCTGGAGTACGATGTATTGCATCTCGACGCAATTTGAGTTTTCCATGGTCATTAGGAGGCGCTGAACGTTACAATTAACTATCAGTTTTGCGTAGGATACGAAAATCTAGACTCACAGGAGTCGGACCATATGGTGCCCGAGGCCGCAATTTCCCCTTGGTGACAAGTCGGCTGGAGAACGATGGATTCAATCTCGACGTCATTTGAGTGTTTCATCGCCATTAGTAGGCCCTGAACGTTACAATTAACTAGCAGTTTCGCGTCGGATACGAAAATCTAGATTCACCGGAGACGGCCATATGGTGCCCAAGGCAGCAATATCCCCTTGGAGACAAGTCGGCTCGAGGACGATCTATTGAATCTCGACGCAATTTGAGTGTTCCATCGACATTAGGAGGCCCTTAATGTCACATTTAACTGTCAGTTATGCGTCGGATTTGAAAATCTAGACGCACAGGAGCACGACCATTAAGTGCCAGATGCAGAAATAGATCCTTGGAGAGAAGTCGGCTGGAGGACGATGTATTGAATCTCGACGCAATTTGAATGATCCATCGTCATTAAGAGACCCTGAACGTTACAATTAACTATCAGTTTTTCGTCGGATTCGAAAATCTAGACTCACAGCAGACGGACCGCCCGATGCAGCAGTATCCCCTTGGAGAAGAGTCGGCTGGATGACGATGCATTGAATCTCGACGTAATTTGAGTGTTCCATCGTCATAAGGAGGCCCTGAACGTTACAATTAACTATCGGTTTTGCGTCGGATTCTAAAATCTAGACTCACAGGAGAACCACCATAAGGTGCCCGAGGCAGCAATAGACTCTTGGAGACAAGTCGGCTGAAGGACGGTGTAATGAATCTCGACGCAATTTGAGTGTTCCAACGTCATTAGAAGGCACTGAACGTTACAAATAACTATCAGTTTTGCGTCTGATTCGAAAATCTAGACTCACAGGAGAACCACCATAAGGTGCCCGAGGCAACAATAGGCTCTTGGAGACAAGTCGGCTGAAGGAAGATGTATTGAATCTCGACGCAATTTGAGTGTTCCATCGTCATTAGGAGGCCATGAACGTTACAATTAACTATCATCTTTGCGTCTGATTCGACAATCTAGACTCACAGGAGAACCACCATAAGGCGCCCGAGGCAGCAATAGACTCTTGGAGACAAGTCGGCTGAAGGAAGATGTATTGAATCTCGACGCAATTTGAGTGTTCCATCGTCATTAGGATGCCCTGAACGTTACAAGTAACTAGCAGTCTCGCGTCGGATTCGAAAATCTAGACTCACAGGAGACGGACCATATGGTGCCCAAGGCAGCAATATCCCCTTGGAGACAAGTCGGCTGGAGGACGATGTATTGAATCTCGACGCAATTTGAGTGTTCCATTTTTATTAGGATGCCATTAACATTACAATTAACTATCAGTTTTGCGTCGGATTTGAAAATCTAGACGCACAGGAGCACGACCATAAAGTGAAAGATGCAGAAATAGATCCTTTGAGAGAAGTCGGCTGGAGGACGATGTATTGAATCGTGACGCAATTTGAGTGTTCCATCGTCATTAGGAGACCCTGAACGTTACAATTAACTATCAGTTTTGCGTCGGATTCGAAAATCTAGACTCACAGGAGACGGACCGCCCGAGGCAGCAATATCCCCATGGAGACAAGTCGGCTGAAGGACGGTGTAATGAATCTCGACGTAATTTGAGTGTTCCAACGTCATTAGGTGGCACTGAACGTTACAATTAACTAGTAGTTTCGCGTCGGAATCGAGAATCTAGACTCACAGGAGCAATAGACTCTTGGAGACAAGTCGGCTGAAGGAAGATGTATTGAATCTCGACGCAATTTGAGTGTTCCATTTTTATTAGGATGCCATTAACGTTACAATTAACTATCAGTTTTGCGTCGGATTTGAAAATCTAGACGCACAGGAGAACTACCATAAGGTGCCCGAGGCTGCAACAGCCCCTTGGAGACAAATTAGCAGGATTCCGATGTATTGAATCTCGACGCAACTTGAGTTTTCCATCGTCATTGGGAGGCCCTTAATGTCACAATTAACTATCAGTTTTGCGTCGGATTCGAAAATCTAGACTCACAGGAGACGGACCGCCGTAGGCAGCAATATCCCCTTGGAGACAAGTCGGCTGGAGGACGATGTTTCGAATCTCAACGTAATTTGAGTGATCCATCGTCATAAAGAGGCCCTGAACGTTACAATTAACTATCGGTTTTGCGTCGGATTCTAAAATCTAGACTCACAGGAGAACCACCATAAGGTGCCCGATGCAGCAATAAACACTTGGAAACAAGTCGGCTGAACGACGGTGTAATGAATCTCCACGCAATTTGAGTGTTCCAACGTCATTAGGAGGCACTGAACGTTACAAATAACTAGCAGTATCGCGGCGGATTCGAAAATCTAGACTCACAGGACACGGACCACATGGAACCTGAGGCTGCATATCCCCTTCTAGACAAGTGGGTAGGAGGACCATGCATTGACTCTCGACGCAAATTGAGTGTTCCATCGTCTTTAGGAGGCCCTGAACGTTACAATTAACAATCAGTTTCGCGCCGGATTCGAAAATCTAGACTCACAGGAGACGGACCACATGGAGCCGGAGGCGGCAATATCCCTTTGTAGACAAGTCGGCTGGAGGTCGATGTATTGACTATCGACACAATCTTAGTGTTCCATCGTCATTAGGAGGCCCTGAACGTTACAATTAACTATCAGTTTCGCGTCGGATTCGAAAATCTAGACTTACAGGAGAACGATCAAAAGGTGCCCCAGGCAGCAATAGACGCTTGGAGACAACTCGGCTGGAGGACGATGTTCTCGATCACGACGCAATTTGAGTGTTCCATCGTAACTAGGAGGCTAGGAACGAACCAATTAACTACAGGTTTAGCGTCGGAATGGAAAATCTAGACTCACAGGAGAATGAAAATCAGGTGACCGAGGCAGCAATACACCCTTGGAGACAAGTCGTCTGAAGGACGATGTATTGAATCTCGACAAAATTTGACTGTTCCATCGTCATTAGGAAGCCCTGAATGTTACAATTAACGGTCAGTTTCGCGTCGGATTCGAAAATCTAAACTCACAGGAGACGGACCATATGGTGCCCGAGGCAGCAATATCCCCTTGGAGACAAGTCGGCTGGAGGACGATGTATTGAATCTCGACGCAATTTGAGTGTTCCATCGTCATTAGGAGGCCCTTAACATTACAATTAAATATCAGTTATGCGTCGGATTCGAAAATCTAGACTCACATGAGAGCGACCATAAGCTGCCCGAGGCAGCAATAGACCCTTGGAGACAAGTCGGCTGGAGGTCGATGTATTGCATCTCGACGTAATTTGAGTGTTCCATCGTCATTAGGAGGGCCTGAATCTTTCAATTAACTATCGGTTTTGCGTCGGATTCGAAAATCTAGACTCACAGTAGAACCACCATAAGGTGCCCGAGGCAGCAATAGACTCTTGGAGACAAGTCTGCTGAAGGACGATGTATTGAGTCTGGAAGCGGTTTGAGCGTTCCATTGTCAGTAGGAGGCGCTGAACATTACAATTAACTGTCAGTTATGCTTCGGATTCGAAAATCTAGACTCAGAGGAGAACGACCATAAGGTGCCCGAGTCAGCAATAGACCCTTGGAGACAAATCGGCTGGAGGACGATGCATTGAACCACGACCAAATTTGCGTGTTCCATCGTCATTAGGATGCCTTAAAAGTTAAAACTAACTATAAGTGATGCGTCTGATTCGAAAATTTAGACTCACAGCGGAACGAACATTAGGTGCCCGAGGCAGCAACAGACCCTTGGTGGCAAGTCGGCTTGAGTACGATGTATTGAATCTCGACGCTATTTGAGTGTTCCATCGAAATTAGGAGGCCCTTAATGTCACAATTAACTATCAGTTTTGCGTCGGATTTGAAAATCTAGACGCACAGGAGCACGACCATTAAGTGCCAGATGCAGAAATAGATCCTTGGAGAGAAGTCGGCTGGAGGACGATGTATTGAATCGCGACGCAATTTGAGTGTTCCATCGAAATTAGGAGGCCCTTAATGTCACAATTAACTATCAGTTTTGCATAGGATTCGAAAATCTAGACTCACAGGAGAACGACCATAAGGTGCCCGAGTCAGGAATAGACCCTTGGAGACAAGTCGGCTGAATGACGATGTATTGAATCTCGACGCAATTTGATTTTTCCAATGTCATTAGGAGGCGCTGAACGTTACAATTAACGATCAGCTATGCGTCGGATTCGAAAATCTAGACTCTGAGGATAACGACCATAAGGTGCCGGAGGCAGCAATATCCCCTTGGAGGCAAGTCGGCTGGAGGACGATGTATTGAATCTCAAAGCAATTTGAGTGTTCCATCGTCATTATGAGCCCCTTACCGTTACAATTAACTATAAGTTTTGCGTCTGACTCGAAAATTTAGACTCACAGGAGAACGACCATAAGGTGCTCGAGGCAGCAATAGACCCTTGGAGACAAGTCGGCTGGGGGACGATGTATTGAATCTCGACGCAATTTGAGTGGTCCATCGTCATTAGGAGGCGTTGAACGTTACAATTAACTATCAGTTTTGCGTCGGATACGAAAATCTAGACTCACAGGAGAACGACCATAAGGTGCCCGAGGCAGCAATAAAGCCTTGAAGGTAAGTCGGCTGAATGACGATGTCTTGAATCTAGACGCAATTTGAGTGTTCCATCGTCTTTAGGAGGCCCTGAACGTTACAATTAACTATCACTTCTGCGTCGGATTCTAAAATCTAGACTCACAGGAGAACGACCATAAGGTGCCCGAGGCAGCAATAAAGCCTTGAAGATAAGTCGGCTGAATGACGATGTATTGAATCTCGACGCAATTTGAGTGTTCCATCGTCATTAGGAGGCGCTGAGCGTTACAATTAACTATTAGCTATGCGTCGGATTCGAAAATCTAGACTCACAGGAGTACGACCTTAAGGTGCAATAGGCAGCAATAGACCCTTGGAGACTAGTCGGCTGGATGACGATGGATTGAAGCTCGAAGCAATTTGAGTGTTCCATCGTCATTAGGAGACACAGAACGTGACAATTAACTATCAGTTTTGCATCGGATTCGAAAATCTAGACTCTGAGAAGTACGACCATAAGGTGCCCGAGGCAGCAATAGACCCTTGGAGACTAGTCGCCTCGAGGACGATGTATTGATTCCGGACGTTATTTGAGTGTTCCATCGTCATTGGAAGCCCTGAACGTTACAATTAACTATCAGCTATGCGTCGGATTGGAAAATCTAGACTCACAGGAGTACGACCATAAGGAGCCCTAGCCAGCAATAGACCCTTAGAGACATGTCTGCTGGAGGTCGATATATTGCATCTCGACGCAATTTGAGTGTTCCATCGTCATTATGAGGCGCTGAACGTTACAATTAACTATCAGTTTTGGGTCGGATACGAAAATCTAGAGTCGTAGGAAACGGACCATATGGTGCCCGAGGCAGCAATATACGCTTGGAGACAAGTCGGCTGGAGGACGATGTATTGAATCTCGACGTAATTTGAGTGTTCCATCGTCATTAGGAGGCTCTGAACGTTACAATTAACTATCAGTTTTGCGTCTGATTCGAAAATCTAGACGCACAGGTGCAGCGAGGGGCAGCAGTAGACCCTTTGAGACAAGTCGGCTGGAGGACGTTGTATTGAATCGCGACGCAATTTTTGTGTTCCATCGTCATTCGAAGACCCAGAACGTGACAATTAACTATCAGTTTGGGGTCGGATTCGAAAATCTTGACTCTGAGGATAACGACCATAAGGTCCCGAAGGCAGCAATATCCCCTTGGAGGCAAGTCGGCTGGAGGACGATGTATTGAATCTCAAATTTGAGTGTTCCATCGTCATTAGGAGGCCCTTACCGTTACAATTAACTATAAGTTTTGGTCTCATTCGAAAATTTAGACTCACAGGAGAACGACCACAAGGTGCTCGAAGCAGCAATAGACCCTTGGAGACAAGTCGGCTGGGGGACGATGTATTGAATCTCGACGCAATTTGAGTGCTACATCGTCATTAGGAGGCATTGAACCTTACAATTATTTATCAGATATGGGTCGGATTCGAAAATCTAGACTCTGAGGAGAACGACCATAAGGTACCGGAGGCAGCAATATCCCCTTGGAGGCAAGTTGGCTGAAGGACGATGTATTGAATCTCGACCCAATTTGAGTGTTCCATCGTCATTAAGAGGCCCTTAACCGTACAATTAACTATAAGTTTTGCGTCTGATTCGAAAATTTAGACTCACATGGGAACGGCCATAAGGTTCCCGAAGCAGCAATGGACGCCTGGAGAGAAGTCGGCTGAATGACGATGTATTGAATCTCGACGCAATTTGAGTGTTCCATCGTCATTAGGAGGCGCTGAACGCTACAATTAACTATCAGTTATGCATCCGATCCGTAAATCTAGACCTACAGGAGAACGAGCATAAGGTGCCCGAGGCAGCAATAGACCCTTGGATACAAGTCGGCTGAATGTCGATGTATTGAATGTCGACGCAATTTCAGTGTTCCATCGTCATTAGGAGGCGCTGAACGCTACAATTAACTATCAGTTATGCATCCGATCCGTAAATCTAGACCTACAGGAGAACGAGCATAAGGTGCCCGAGGCAGCAATAGAACCTTGGAGACAAGTCGGCTGGAGGACGATGTATTGAATCTCGACGTAATTAGAGTGTTCCATCGTCATTAGGAGGCCCTGAACGTTACAATTAACTATCAGTTTTGCGTCGGATTCTAAAATCTAGACTCACAAGAGAACGACCATAAGGTGCCCGAGGCGGCAATAGACTATTGGAGACAAGTCGGCTGAAGGACGATGTATTGAATCTCGACGAAATGTGAGTGTTCCATCTTCGTTAGGAGGCCATGAACGTTACAATTAACTATCAGTTATGTGTCGGATTCGAAAGCCTAGACTCACAGGAGAACGACCATAAGGTGCCCGAGTCAGCAAAAGACCTTTGGAGACAAGTCGGCTGGAGGACGATGTATTGAAACTAGACGCAATGTGAGTGTTCCATCGTCATTAGGAGGCCATTAACAATACAATAAAGCATCAGTTATGCGTCGGATACGAAAATCTAGACTCACAGGAGACGGATCATAAGTTGCCCGAGGCAGCAATATCCCCTTGTAGATAAGTCGGCTGGAGGACGATGTAAGGAATCTCGACGCAATTTGAGTGTTCCATCGTCATTAGGAGGCGCTGAACGTTACAATTAACTATCAGTTTTGGGTCGGATACGAAAATCTAGAGTCGTAAGAGACGCACCATATGGTGCCCGAGGCAGCAATATACGCTTGGAGACAAGTCGGCTGGAGGAAGATGTATTGAATCTCGACGTAATATGAGTGTTCCATCGTCATTAGGAGGGCTTGAACGTTACAATTAACTATCAGTTTTTCGTCGGATTCGAAAATCTAGACGCACAGGTGCAGCGAGGGGCAGCAGTAGACCCTTTGAGACAAGTCAGCTGGAGGACGATGTATTGAATCGCGACGCAATTTGAGTGCTCCATCGTCATTCGGAGACCCAGAACTTGACAATTAACTATCAGTTTGGGGTCGGATTCGAAAATCTAGACTCTGAGGATAACGACCATAAGGTCCCGGAGGCAGCAAAATCCCCTTGGAGGCAAGTCGGCTGGAGGACGATGTATTGAATCTCAAATTTGAGTGTTCCATCGTCATTAGGAGGCCCTTACCGTTACAATTAACTATAAGTTTTGCGTCTGATTCGAAAATTTAGACTCACAGGAGAACGACCATAAGGTGCTCGAGGCAGCAATAGACCCTTGGAGACAAGTCGGCTGGGGGACGATGTATTGAACCTCGACACAATTTGAGTGGTCCATCGTCATTAGGGGGCGTTGAACTTTACAATTAACTATCAGTTTTGCGTCGGATACGAAAATCTAGACTCACAGGAGAAGGATAATATTGTGCCCGAGGCAGCAATACCCCTTGGAGACAAGTCGGCTGGAGGACGATGTATTGATGCTCGACGCAATTTGAGTGTTCCATCGTCATTAGGAGTCCCTGAACGTTACAATTAACTATCAGGATTGCGTCGGATTCGAAAATCTAGACTGAGGAGAACGCCCATAAGGTGCCCGAGGCAGCAATATCCCCACGGAGACAAGTCGGCTGGAGGACGATGTATTGAATCGCGACGCAATTTGAGTGTTCCATCGTCATTAGGAGACACAGAACGTGACAATTAACTATAAGTTTTGCATCGGATTCGAAAATCTAGACTCACAGGAGACCGACCATAAGGTGCCCGAGGCAGCAATAGACCCTTGGAGACTAGTCGGCTGGAGGACATGTATTGAATCTCGACGCAATTTGAGTCTTCCATCTTCGTTAGGAGGCGCTGAAACTTACAATTAACTATCAGTTTTGCGTCGGATACGAAAATCTAGACTCACTGGAGACTGACCATATGGTGGCCGAAGCAGCAATAGACGCTTGGAGACAAGTCGGCTGGAGGACGATGTATTGAATCTCGACGTAATTTGATTGTTCGATCGTCATTAGGAGGCCCTGAACGTTACAATGAACTATCAGGAATGCGTCGGATTCGAAAATCTAGACTCACAGGAGAACGACCATAAGGTGCCCGAGGCAGCAATAGACCCTTGGAGACAAGTCGACTGGAGGTCGATATATTGCATCTCGACGCAATTTGAGTGTTCCATCGTCATTAGGAGTCCCTGAACGTTACAATTAACTATCAGTTTTGCGTCTGATTCGAAAATCTAGACGCACAGGTGCAGCGAGGGGCAGCAGTAGACCCTTTGAGACAAGTCGGCTGGATGACGATGTATTGAATCGCGACGCAATTTGAGTGTTCCATCGTCATTCGGAGACCCAGAACTTGACAATTAACTATCAGTTTGGGGTCGGATTCGAAAATCTAGACTCTGAGGATAACGACCATAAGGTCCCGGAGGCAGCAATATCCCCTTGGAGGCAAGTCGGCTGGAGGACGATGTATTGAACCTCGACGCAATTAGAGTGGTCCATCGTCATTAGGGGGCGTTGAACTTTACAATTAACTATCAGTTTTGCGTCGGATACGAATATCTAGACTCACAGGAGACGTATAATATGGTGCCCGAGGCAGCAATACCCCTTGGAGACAAGTCGGCTGGAGGACGATGTATTGAATCTCGACGTAATTTGAGTGATCCATCGTCATTAGGAGGCCCTGAACGTTAAAATAACTATCAGTTTTGCGTCGGATTCTAAAATCTAGACTCACAGGAGAACGACCATAAGGTACCACAGGCAGCAATAGACCCTTGATGACAAGTCGGCTGAATGACGATGTATTGAATCTCGACGCAATTTGAGTGTCCCATCGTCATTAGGAGGTGCTGAACGCTACAATTAACTATCAGCTATGCGTCTGATTCGAAAATCTAGACTAACAGGAGACGGATCATAAGTTGCCCGAGGCAGCAATATCCCCTTGTAGATAAGTCGGCTAGAGGACGATGTATTGAATCTCGACGGAATTTGAGTGTTCCATCGTCATTAGGAGGCACTGAACCTTACAATTATTTATCAGATATGCGTCGGATTCGAAAATCTAGACTCTGAGGAGAACGACCATAAGGTACCGGAGGCAGCAATATCCCCTTGGAGGCAAGTTGGCAAAAGGGCGATGTATTAAATCTCGACGCAATTTGAGTGTTCCATCGTCATTAGGAGGCCCTTAACCGTACAATTGACTATAAGTTTTGCGTCTGATTCGAAAATTTAGACTCACATGGGAACGACCATAAGGTACCCGAGGCAGCAATAGACCCTAGGAGACAAGTCGGCTGGAGGACGATGTATTGATTCTCGACGCAATTTGAGTGTTCCACCGTCATTAGGAGGCGCTGAACCTTACAATTAACTATCAGTTTTGCGTCGGATACGAAGATCTAGACTCACTGGAGACTGACCATATGGTGCCCGAGGCAGCAATATCCCATTGGAGACAAGTCGGCTGCAGGACGATGTATTGAATCTCGACGTAATTTGAGTGTTCCATCGTCATTAGTAGGTGCTGAACGTTACAATTAACTATCAGCTATGCGTCGGATTCGAAAATCTAGACTCACAGGAGTACGACCATAAGGAGCCCTAGGCAGCAATAGACCCTTGGAGACTAGTCGGCTGGATGACGATGTATTGATGCTCGACGCAATTTGAGTGTTCCATCGTTATTAGGAGTCCCTGAACGATACAATTAACTATCAGGATTGCGTCGGATTCGAAAATCTAGACTGAGGAGAACGACCATAAGGTGCCCGAGGCAGCAATATCCCCACGGAGACAAGTCGGCTGGTGGACGATGTATTGATTCGCGACGCAATTTGAGTGTTCCATCGTCATTAGGAGACACAGAACGTGACAATTAACTATCAGTTTTGCATCGGATTCGAAAATCCAGACTCACAGGAGACCGACCATAAGGTGCCCGAGGCAGCAATAGACCCTTGGAGACTAGTCAGCTGGAGGACATGTATTGAATCTCGACGCAATTTGAGTGTTCCATCTTCGTTAGGAGGCCCAGAACGTTACAATTAACTATCAGTTTTGCGTCGGATTCTAAAATCTAGACTCACTGGGGAACGACCACAAGGTGCCCGAGGCAGCAATAGACCCTTGGAGACAAGTCGGCTGGAGGACGATGTATTGATTCTCGACGCAATTTGAGTGTTCCATCGTCATTAAGAGGCGCTGAAACTTACAATTAACTATCAGTTATGCGTCGGATACGAAAATCTAGACTCACAGGAGACGGATCATAAGTCGCCCGAGGCAGCAATATCCCCTTGTAGATAAGTCGGCTGGAGGACGATGTAAGGAATCTCGACGCAATTTGAGTGTTCCATCGTCATTAGGAGGCGCTGAACGTTACAATTAACTATCAGTTTTGGGTCGGATACGAAAATCTAGAGTCGTAAGAGACGGACCATATGGTGCCCGAGGCAGCAATATACGCTTGGAGACAAGTCGGCTGGAGGACGATGTATTGAATCTCGACGTAATTTGAGTGTTCCATCGTCATTAGGAGGCCCTGAACGTTACAATGAACAATCAGCAATGCGTCGGATTCGAAAATCTAGACTCACAGGCGCCCGAGGCAGCAATAGACCCTTGGAGACAAGTCGACTGGAGGTCGATATATTGCATCTCGACGCAATTTGAGTGTTCCATCGTCATTAGGAGTCCCTGAACGTTACAATTAACTATCAGTTCTGCGTCGGATTCTAAAATCTAGACTCACAGGAGAACGACCATAAGGTGCCCGAGGCAGCAATAAAGCCTTGAAGATAAGTCGGCTGAATGACGTGTATTGAATCTCGACGCAATTTGAGTGTTCCATCGTCATTAGTAGGTGCTGAACGTTACAATTAACTATCAGCTATGCGTCGGATTCGAAAATCTAGACGCACAGGTGCAGCGAGGGGCAGCAGTAGACCCTTTGAGACAAGTCGGCTGGATGACGATGTATTGAATCGCGACGCAATTTGAGTGTTCCATCGTCATTCGGAGACCCAGAACTTGACAATTAACTATCAGTTTGGGGTCGGATTCGAAAATCTAGACTCTGAGGATAACGACCATAAGGTCCCGGAGGCAGCAATATCCCCTTGGAGGCAAGTCGGCTGGAGGACGATGTATTGAACCTCGACGCAATTAGAGTGGTCCATCGTCATTAGGGGGCGTTGAACTTTACAATTAACTATCAGTTTTGCGTCGGATACGAAGATCTAGTTTCACAGGAGACGTATAATATGGTGCCCGAGGCAGCAATACCCCTCTGAGACAAGTCGGCTGGAGGACGATGTATTGATTCTCGACGTAATTTGAGTGATCCATCGTCATTAGGAGGCCCTGAACGTTAAATTAACTATCAGTTTTGCGTCGGATTCTAAAATCTAGACTCACAGGAGAACGACCATAAGGTGCCAGAGGCAGCAATAGACCCTTGAAGACAAGTCGGCTGAATGACGATGTATTGAATCTCGACGCAATTTGAGTGTTCCATCGTCATTAGGAGGTGCTGAACGCTACAATTAACTATCAGCTATGCGTCGGATTCGAAAACCTAGACCCACACGAGAACGACAATATGGTGCCCGACGCAGCAGTAGACCCTTGGAGACTAGTCGGCTGGAGGACGATGTATTGATTCTGGACGTAATTTGAGTGTTCCATCGTCTTTAGGAAGCCCGGAACGTTACAATTAACAATCACTTTAGCGTCGGATTCGAAAGACTAGACTCACAGGAGAACGACCATAAGGGGCCCGAGGCAGCAATAGACCCTTGGAGACAAGTCGGCTGAATGTCGATGTCTTGAATCTAGACGCAATTTGAGTGTTCCATCGTCATTAGGAGGCCATTAACGTCACAATTAACCATCAGTTTTGCGTCTGATACGAAAATCTAGACTAACAGGAGACGGATCATAAGTTGCCCGAGGCAGCAAAATCCCCTTGTAGATAAGTCGGCTGGAGGACGATGTATTGAATCTCGAGGGAATTTGAGTGTTCCATCGTCATTAGGAGGCACTGAACCTTAAAATTATTTATCAGATATGCGTCGGATTCGAAAATCTAGACTCTGAGGAGAACGACCATAAGGTACCGGAGGCAGCAATATCCCCTTGGAGGCAAGTTGGCTAAAGGGCGATGTATTAAATCTCGACGCAATTTGAGTGTTCCATCGTCATTAGGAGGCCCTTAACCGTACAATTAACTATAAGTTTTGCGTCTGATTCGAAAAGTTAGAATCACATGGGAACGACCATAAGGTACCCGAGGCAGCAATAGTCCCTTAGAGACTAGTCGGCTGGAGGACGATGTATTGAATCTCGAAGCAATTGGAGTGTTCCATCGTCATTAGGAGGCGCTGAACGTTACAATTAACTATCAGTTTTGCGTCGGATTCTAAAATCTAGAACCACAGGAGAACGACCATAACGTGCCCGAGGCAGCAATAGACCCTTGGAGACAAGTCGGCTGAATGTCGATGTATTGAATCTCGACGCAATTTGAGTGTTCCATCGTCATTAGGAGGCGCTGAACGCTACAGTTAACTATCAGTTATGCATCCGATCCCTAAATCTAGACCTACAGGAGAACGAGCATAAGGTGCCCGAGGCAGCAATAGACCCTTGGAGACAAGTCGGCTGGAGGACGATGTATTGAATCTCGACGTAATTAGAGTGTTCCATCGTCATTAGGAGGCCCTGAACGTTACAATTAACTATCAGTTTTGCGTCGGATTCTAAAATCTAGACTCACAGGAGAACGACCATAAGGTGCCCGAGGCAGCAATAGGCTATTGGAGACAAGTCGGCTGAAGGACGATGTATTGAATCTCGACGAAATGTGAGTGTTCCACCTTCCTTAGGAGGCCATGAACGTTACAATTAACTATCAGTTATGTGTCGGATTCGAAAGCCTAGACTCACAGGAGAACGACCATAAGGTGCCCGAGTCAGCAATTGACCTTTGGAGACAAGTCGGCTGGAGGACGATGTATTGAAACTAGACTCAATGTGAGTGTTCCATCGTCATTAGGAGGCCATTAACAATACAATTAAGCATCAGTTATGCGTCGGATACGAAAATCTAGACTCACAGGAGACGGATCATAAGTTGCCCGAGGCAGCAATATCCCCTTGTAGATAAGGAATCTCGACGCAATTTGAGTGTTCCATCGTCATTAGGAGGCGCTGAACGTTACAATTAACTATCAGTTTTGGGTCGGATACGAAAATCTAGAGTCGTAAGAGACGGACCATATGGTGCCCGAGGCAGCAATATACGCTTGGAGACAAGTCGGCTGGAGGACGATGTATTGAATCTCGACGTAATTTGAGTGTTCCATCGTCATTAGGAGGCCCTGAACGTTACAATTAACTATCAGTTTTGCGTCGGATTCGAAAATCTAGACTCTGAGGAGAACGACCATAAGGTGCCCGAGGCAGCAATATCCCCACGGAGACAAGTCGGCTTGAGGACGATGTATTGAATCGCGACGCAATTTGAGTGTTCCATCGTCATTAGGAGACACAGAACGTGACAATTAACTATCAGTTTTGCATCGGATTCGAAAATCTAGACTCACAGGAGACCGACCATAAGGTGCCCGAGGCAGCAATAGACCCTTTTAGACTAGTCGGCTGGAGGACATGTATTGAATCTCGACGCAATTTGAGTGTTCCATCTTCGTTAGGAGGCCCAGAACGTTACAATTAACTATCAGTTTTGCGTCGGATTCTAAAATCTAGACTCACTGGAGAACGACCATTAGGTGCCCGAGGCAGCAAAAGACCCTTTTAGTGTTCCATCGTCATTAGGAGGCGCTGAACGTTACAATTAACTGTCAGCAATGCATCGGATTCGAAAATCTAGACTCAAAGCAGAACGACCATAAGGTGCCCGGCTGGAGGACGATGTATTGAATCTCGACGCAATTTGAGTGTTCCATCGTCATTAGGAGGCGCTGAACGTTACAATTAACTATCAGTTTTGCGTCTGATTCGCAAATTTAGACTCACTGGAGACTGACCATAAGGTGCCCGAAGCAGCAATAGACCCTTGGAGACAAGTCGGCTGAATGACGATGTATTTAATCTCGAAGCAATTTGAGTGTTCCATCGTCTTTAGGAGGCCATTAACAATACATATAAGCATCAGTTATGCGTCGGATACGAAAATCTAGACTCACAGGAGACGGATCATAAGTTGCCCGAGGCAGCAATATCCCCTTGTAGATAAGTCGGCTGGAGGACGATGTAAGGAATCTCGACGCAATTTGAGTGTTCCATCGTCATTTGGAGGCGCTGAACGTTACAATTAACTATCAGTTTTGGGTCGGATACGAAAATCTAGAGTCGTAAGAGACGGACCATATGGTGCCCGAGGCAGCAATATACGCTTGGAGACAAGTCGGCTGGAGGACGATGTATTGAATCTCGACGTAATTTGAGTGTTCCATCGTCATTAGGAGGCCCTGAACGTTACAATTAACTATCAGTTTTGCGTCGGATTCGAAAATCTAGACTCTGAGGAGAACGACCATAAGGTGCCCGAGGCAGCAATAGACCCTTGGAGACAAGTCGTCTGGAGGTCGATATATTGCATCTCGACGCAATTTGAGTGTTCCATCGTCATTAAGAGGCCCTGAACGTTACAATGAACTATCAGCAATGCGTCGGATTCGAAAATCTAGACTCACAGGAGAACGACCATAAGGTGCCCGAGGCAGCAATAGACCCTTGGAGACAAGTCGACTGGAGGTCGATATATTGCATCTCGACGCAATTTGAGTGTTCCATCGTCATTAGGAGTCCCTGAACGTTACAATTAACTATCAGTTTTGCGTCTGATTCGAAAATCTAGACGCACAGGTGCAGCGAGGGGCAGCAGTAGACCCTTTGAGACAAGTCGGCTGGATGACGATGTATTGAATCGCGACGCAATTTGAGTGTTCCATCGTCATTCGAAGACCCAGAACTTGACAATTAACTATCAGTTTGGGGTCGGATTCGTAAATCTAGACTCTGAGGATAACGACCATAAGGTCCCGGAGGCAGCAATATCCCCTTGGAGGCAAGTCGGCTGGAGGACGATGTATTGAATCTCAAATTTGAGTGTTCCATCGTCATTAGGAGGCCCTTAACCGTACAATTAACTATAAGTTTTGCGTCTGATTCGAAACTTCAGACTCACATGGGAACGACCATAAGGTACCCGAGGCAGCAATAGACCCTTGGAGACAAGTCGGCTGGAGGACGATGTCTTGATTCTCGACGCAATTTGAGTGTTCCACCGTCATTAGGAGGCGCTGAACCTTACAATTAACTATCAGTTTTGCGTCGGATACGAAAATCTAGACTCACTGGAGACCGACCATATGGTGCCCGAGGCAGCAATATCCCATTGGAGACAAGTCGGCTGCAGGACGATGTATTGAATCTCGACGTAATTTGAGTGTTTCATCGTCATTAGGAGGCCCTGAACGTTACAATTAACTATCAGTTCTGCGTCGGATTCTAAAATCTAGACTCACAGGAGAACGACCATAAGGTGCCCGAGGCAGCAATAAAACCTTGAAGATAAGTCGGCTGAATGACGTGTATTGAATCTCGACGCAATTTGAGTGTTCCATCGTCATTAGTAGGTGCTGAACGTAACAATTAACTATCAGCTATGCGTCGGATTCGAAAATCTAGACTCACAGGAGTACGACCATAAGGAGCCCTAGGCAGCAATAGACCCTTGGAGACTAGTCGGCTGGATGACGATGTATTGATGCTCGACGGAATTTGAGTGTTCCATCGTCATTAGGAGTCCCTGAACGGTACAATTAACTATCAGGATTGCGTCGGATACGAAAATCTAGACTGAGGAGAACGACCATAAGGTGCCCGAGGCAGCAATATCCCCACGGAGACAAGTCGGCTGGAGGACGATGTATTTAATCTCGAAGCAATTTGAGTGTTCCTTCGTCATTAGGTGGCGCTGAATGATACAATTAGCTATTAGTTTTGCGTCGGATACGAAAATCTAGACTCACAGGAGACGGACTACATGGTGCCCGAGGCAGCAATAGACCCTTGGAGACTAGTCGGCTGGAGGACGATGTATTGAATCTCGAAGCAATTTGAGTGTTCCATCGTCATTAGGAGGCGCTAAACGTTACAATTAACTATCAGTTTTGCGTCGGATTCTAAAATCTAGAACCACAGGTGAACGACCATAACGTGCCCGAGGCAGCAATAGACCCTTGGAGACAAGTCGGCTGAATGTCGATGTATTGAATCTCGACGCAATTTGAGTGTTCCATCGTCATTAGGAGGCGCTGAACGCTACAATTAACTATCAGTTATGCATCCGATCCCTAAATCTAGACCTACAGGAGAACGAGCATAAGTTGCCCGAGGCAGCAATAGACCCTTGGAGACAAGTCGGCTGGAGGACGATGTATTGATTCTCGACGTAATTAGAGTGTTCCATCGTCATTAGGAGGCCCTGAACGTTACAATTAACTATCAGTTTTGCGTCGGATTCTAAAATCTTGACTCACAGGAGAACGACCATAAGGTGCCCGAGGCAGCATTAGACTATTGGAGACAAGTCGGCTGAAGGACGATGTATTGAATCTCAACGAAATGTGAGTGTTCCATCTTCGTTAGGTGGCCATGAACGTTACAATTAACTATCAGTTATGTGTCGGATTCGAAAGCCTAGACTCGCAGGAGAACGACCATAAGGTGCCCGAGTCAGCAATAGACCTTTGGAGACAAGTCGGCTGGAGGACGATGTATTGAAACTAGACTCAATGTGAGTGTTCCATCGTCATTAGGAGGCCATTAACAATACAATTAAGCATCAGTTATGCGTCGGATACGAAAATCTAGACTCACAGGAGACGGATCATAAGTTGCCCGAGGCAGCAATATCCCCTTGTAGATAAGTCGGCTGGAGGACGATGTAAGGAATCTCGACGCAATTTGAGTGTTCCATCGTCATTAGGAGGCGCTGAACGTTACAATTAACTATCAGTTTTGGGTCGGATACGAAAATCTAGAGTCGTAAGAGACGGACCATATGGTGCCCGAGGCAGCAATATACGCTTGGAGACAAGTCGGCTGGAGGACGATGTATTGAATCTCGACGTAATTTGAGTGTTCCATCGTCATTAGGAGGCAATGAACGTTACAATTAACTATCAGTTTTGCGTCGGATTCGAAAATCTAGACTCTGAGGAGAACGACCATAAGGTGCCCGAGGCAGCAATAGACCCTTGGAGACAAGTCGACTGGAGGTCGATATATTGCAACTCGACGCAATTTGAGTGTTCCATCGTCATTAGGAGGCCCTGAACGTTACAATGAACTATCAGCAATGCGTCGGATTCGAAAATCTAGACTCACAGGAGAACGACCATAAGGTGCCCGAGGCAGCAATAGACCCTTGGAGACAAGTCGACTGGAAGTTGATATATTGCATCTCGACGCAATTTGAGTGTTCCATCGTCATTAGGAGTCCCTGAACGTTAGAATTAACTATCAGTTTTGCGTCTGATTCGAAAATCTAGACGCACAGGTGCAGCGAGGGGCAGCAGTAGTCCCTTTGAGACAAGTCGGCTGGATGACGATGTATTGAATCGCGACGCAATTTGAGTGTTCCATCGTCATTCGGAGACCCAGAACTTGACAATTAACTATCAGTTTGGGGTCGGATTTGATAATCTAGACTCTGAGGATAACGACCATAAGGTCCCGGAGGCAGCAATATCCCCTTGGAGGCAAGTCGGCTGGAGGACGATGTACTGAATCTCAAATTTGAGTGTTCCATCGTCATTAGGAGGCCCTTACCGTTACAATTAACTATAAGTTTTGTGTCTGATTCGAAAATTTAGACTCACAGGAGAACGACCATAAGGTGCTCGAGGCAGCAATAGACCTTTGGAGACATGTCTGCTGGGGGACGATGTATTGAATCTCGACGCAATTTGAGTGGTCCATCGTCATTAGGGGGCGTTGAACTTTACAATTAACTATCAGTTTTGCGTCGGATTCTAAAATCTAGACTCACAGGAGAACGACCATAAGGTGCCAGAGGCAGCAATAGACCCTTGAAGACAAGTCGGCTGAATGACGATGTATTGAATCTCGACGCAATTTGAGTGTTCCATTGTCATTAGGAGGTGCTGAACGCTACAATTAACTATCAACTATGCGTCGGATTCGAAAACCTAGACCCACAGGAGAACGACAATAAGGTGCCCGACGCAGCAGTAGACCCTTGGAGACTAGTCGGCTGGAGGACGATGTATTGATTCTGGACGTAATTTGAGTGTTCCATCGTCTTTAGGAAGCCCTGAACGTTACAATTAACAATCACTTTAGCGTCGGATTCGAAAGACTAGACTCACAGGAGAACGACCATAAGGTGCCCGAGGCAGCAATAGACCCTTGGAGACAAGTCGGCTGAATGACGATGTCTTGAATCTAGACGCAATTTGAGTGTTCCATCGTCATTAGGAGGCCATTAACGTCACAATTAACCATCAGTTTTGCGTCTGATTCGAAAATCTAGACTAACAGGAGACGGATCATAAGTTGCCCGAGGCAGCAATATCACCTTGTAGATAAGTCGGCTGGAGGACGATGTATTGAATCTCGACGGAATTTGAGTGTTCCATCGTCATTAGGAGGCACTGAACCTTACAATTATTTATCAGATATGCGTCGGATTCGAAAATCTAGACTCTGAGGAGAACGACCATAAGGTACCGGAGGCAGCAATATCCCCTTGGAGGCAAGTTGGCTAAAGGGCGATGTATTAAATCTCGACGCAATTTGAGTGTTCCATCGTCATTAGGAGGCCCTTAACCGTACAATTAACTATAAGTTTTGCGTCTGATTCGAAAATTTAGACTCACATGGGAACGACCATAAGGTACCCGAGGCAGCAATAGACCCTTGGAGACAAGTCGGCTGGAGGACGATGTATTGATTCTCGACGCAATTTGAGTGTTTCATCGTCATTAGGAGGCCCTGAACGTTACAATTAACTATCAGTTCTTCGTCGGATTCTATAATCTAGACTCACAGGAGAACGACCATAAGGTGCCCGAGGCAGCAATAAAGCCTTGAAGATAAGTCGGCTGAATGACGTGTATTGATTCTCGACGCAATTTGAGTGTTCCATCGTCATTAGTAGGTGCTGAACGTTACAATTAACTATCAGCTATGCGTCGGATTCGAAAATCTAGACTCACAGGAGTACGACCATAAGGAGCTCTAGGCAGCAATAGACCCTTGGAGACTAGTCGGCTCGATGACGATGTATTGATGCTCGACGCAATTTGTGTTTTCCATCGTCATTAGGAGTCCCTGAACGTTACAATTAAATATCAGGATTGCGTCGGATTCGAAAATCTAGACTGAGGAGAACGACCATAAGCTGCCCGAGGCAGCAAAATCCCCACGGAGACAAGTCGGCTGGAGGACGATGTATTGAATCGCGACGCAATTTGAGTGTTCCATCGTCATTCGGAGACCCAGAACTTGACAATTAACTATCAGTTTGGGTTCGGATTCGAAAATCTAGACTCTGAGGATAACGACCATAAGGTCCCGGAGGCAGCAATATCCCCTTGGAGGCAAGTCGGCTGGAGGACGATGTATTGAATCTCAAATTTGAGTGTTCCATCGTCATTAGGAGGCCCTTAACCGTACAATTAACTATAAGTTTTGCGTCTGATTCGAAACTTTAGACTCACATGGGAACGACCATAAGGTACCCGAGGCAGCAATAGTCCCTTGGAGACAAGTCGCCTGGAGGACGATGTATTGATTCTCGACGCAATTTGAGTGTTCCACCATCATTAGGAGGCGCTGAACCTTACAATTAACTATCAGTTTTGCGTCGGATACGAAAATCTAGACTCACTGGAGACCGACCATATGGTGCCCGAGGCAGCAATATCCCATTGGAGACAAGTCGGCTGCAGGACGATGTATTGAATCTCGACGTAATTTGAGTGTTTCATCGTCATTAGGAGGCCCTGAACGTTACAATTAAGTATCAGTTCTGCGTCGGATTCTAAAATCTAGACTCACAGGAGAACGACCATAAGGTGCCCGAGGCAGCAATAAAGCTTTGAAGATAAGTCGGCTGAATGACGTGTATTGAATCTCGACGCAATTTGAGTGTTCCATCGTCATTAGTAGGTGCTGAACGTTACAATTAACTATCAGCTATGCGTCGGATTCGAAAATCTAGACTCACAGGAGTACGACCATAAGGAGCCCTAGGCAGCAATAGACCCTTGGAGACTAGTCGGCTGGATGACGATGTATTGATGCTCGACGCAATTTGAGTGTTCCATCGTCATTAGGAGTCCCTGAACGGTACAATTAACTATCAGGATTGCGTCGGATACGAAAATCTAGACTGAGGAGAACGACCATAAGGTGCCCGAGGCAGCAATATCCCCACGGAGACAAGTCGGCTGGAGGACGATGTATTTAATCTCGAAGCAATTTGAGTGTTCCATCGTCATTAGGTGGCGCTGAATGATACAATTAGCTATTAGTTTTGCGTCGGATACGAAAATCTAGACTCACAGGAGACGGACTATATGGTGCCCGAGGCAGCAATAGACCCTTGGAGACTAGTCGGCTGGAGGACGATGTATTGAATCTCGAAGCAATTTGAGTGTTCCATCGTCATTAGGAGGCGCTAAACGTTACAATTAACTATCAGTTTTGCGTCGGATTCTAAAATCTAGAACCACAGGAAAACGACCATAAGGTGCCCGAGTCAGCAATAGACCATTGGAGACAAGTCGGCTGGAGGACGATGTATTGAAACTAGACTCAATGTGAGTGTTCCATCGTCATTAGGAGGCCATTAACAATACAATTAAGCATCAGTTATGCGTCGGATACGAAAATCTAGACTCACAGGAGACGGATCATAAGTTGCCCGAGGCAGCAATATCCCCTTGTAGATAAGTCGGCTGGAGGACGATGTAAGGAATCTCGACGCAATTTGAGTGTTCCATCGTCATTAGGAGGCGCTGAACGTTACAATTAACTATCAGTTTTGGGTCGGATACGAAAATCTAGAGTCGTAAGAGACGGACCATATGGTGCCCGAGGCAGCAATATACGCTTGGAGACAAGTCGGCTGGAGGACGATGTATTGAATCTCGACGTAATTTGAGTGTTCCATCGTCATTAGGAGGCAATGAACGTTACAATTAACTATCAGTTTTGCGTCGGATTCGAAAATCTAGACTCTGAGGAGAACGACCATAAGGTGCCCGAGGCAGCAATAGACCCTTGGAGACAAGTCGACTGGAGGTCGATATATTGCAACTCGACGCAATTTGAGTGTTCCATCGTCATTAGGAGGCCCTGAACGTTACAATGAACTATCAGCAATGCGTCGGATTCGAAAATCTAGACTCACAGGAGAACGACCATAAGGTGTCCGAGGCAGCAATAGACCCTTGGAGACAAGTCGACTGGAAGTCGATATATTGCATCTCGACGCAATTTGAGTGTTCCATCGTTATTAGGAGTCCCTGAACGTTACAATTAACTATCAGTTTTGCGTCTGATTCGAAAATCTAGACGCACAGGTGCAGCGAGGGGCAGCAGTAGACCCTTTGAGACAAGTCGGCTGGATGACGATGTATTGAATCGCGACGCAATTTGAGTGTTCCATCGTCATTCAGAGACCCAGAACTTGACAATTAACTATCAGTTTGGGGTCGGATTCGAAAATCTAGACTCTGAGGATAACGACCATAAGGTCCCGGAGGCAGCAATATCCCTTTGGAGGCAAGTCGGCTGGAGGACGATGTATTGAATCTCAAATTTGAGTGTTCCATCGTCATTAGGAGGCCCTTACCGTTACAATTAACTATAAGTTTTGTGTCTGATTCGAAAAATTAGACTCACAGGAGAACGACCATAAGGTGCTCGAGGCAGCAATAGACCTTTGGAGACATGTCTGCTGGGGGACGATGTATTGAATCTCGACGCAATTTGAGTGGTCCATCGTCATTAGGGGGCGTTGAACTTTACAATTAACTATCAGTTTTGCGTCGGATTCTAAAATCTAGACTCACAGGAGAACGACCATAAGGTGCCAGAGGCAGCAATAGACCCTTGAAGACAAGTCGGCTGAATGACGATGTATTGAATCTCGACGCAATTTGAGTGTTCCATCGTCATTAGGAGGTGCTGAACGCTACAATTAACTATCAGCTATGCGTCGGATTCGAAAACCTAGACCCACAGGAGAACGACAATAAGGTGCCCGACGCAGCAGTAGACCCTTGGAGACTAGTCGGCTGGAGGACGATGTATTGATTCTGGACGTAATTTGAGTGTTCCATCGTCTTTAGGAAGCCCTGAACGTTACAATTAACAATCACTTTAGCGTCGGATTCGAAAGACTAGACTCACAGGAGAACGACCATAAGGTGCCCGAGGCAGCAATAGACCCTTGGAGACAAGTCGGCTGAATTACGATGTCTTGAATCTAGACGCAATTTGAGTGTTCCATCGTCATTAGGAGGCCATTAACGTCACAATTAACCATCAGTTTTGCGTCTGATTCGAAAATCTAGACTCTGAGGAGAACGACCATAAAGTGCCCGAGGCAGCAATAGACCCTTGGAGACAGGTCGACTGGAGGTCGATATATTGCATCTCGACGCAATTTGAGTGTTCCATCGTCATTAGGAGGCCCTGAACGTTACAATGAACTATCAGCAATGCGTCGGATTCGAAAATCTAGACTCACAGGAGAACGACCATAAGGTGCCCGAGGCAGCAATAGACCCTTGGAGACAAGTCGACTGGAGGTCGATAAATTGCATCTCGACGCAATTTGAGTGTTCCATCGTCATTAGGAGTCCCTGAACGTTACAATTAACTATCAGTTTTGCGTCTGATTCGAAAATCTAGACGCACAGGAGACAGTAGACCCTTTGAGACAAGTCGGCTGGATGACGATGTATTGAATCGCGACGCAATTTGAGTGTTCCATCGTCATTCGAAGACCCAGAACTTGACAATTAACTATCAGTTTGGGGTCGGATTCGAAAATCTAGACTCTGAGGATAACGACCATAAGGTCCCGGAGGCAGCAATATCCCCTTGGAGGCAAGTCGGCTGGAGGACGATGTATTGAATCTCAAATTTGAGTGTTCCATCGTCATTAGGAGGCCCTTACCGTTACAATTAACTATAAGCTTTGTCTCTGATTCGAAAATTTAGACTCACAGGAGAACGACCATAAGGTTCTCGAGGCAGCAATAGACCCTTGGAGACAAGTCGGCTGGGGGACGATGTATTGAACCTCGACGCAATTTCAGTGGTCCATCGTCATTAGGGGGCGTTGAACTTTACAATTAACTATCAGTTTTGCGTCGGATACGAAGATCTAGACTCACAGGAGACGGATAATATGGTGCCCGAGGCAGCAATACCCCTTGGAGACAAGTCGGCTGGAGGACGATGTATTGAATCTCGACGTAATTTGAGTGATCCATCGTCATTAGGAGGCCCTGAACGTTAAATTAACTATCAGTTTTGCGTCGGATTCTAAAATCTAGACTCACAGGAGAACGACCATAAGGTGCCAGAGGCAGCAATAGACCCTTGAAGACAAGTCGGCTGAATGACGATGTATTGAATCTCGACGCAATTTGAGTGTTCCATCGTCATTAGGAGGTGCTGAACGCTACAATTAAGTATCAGCTATGCGTCGGATTCCAAAACCTAGACCCACAGGAGAACGACAATAAGGTGCCCGACGCAGCAGTAGACCCTTAGAGACTAGTCGGCTGGAGGACGATGTATTGATTCTGGACGTAATTTGAGTGTTCCATCGTCTTTAGGAAGCCCTGAACGTTACAATTAACAATCACTTTAGCGTCGGATACGAAAGACTAGACTCACAGGAGAACGACCATAAGGTGCCCGAGGCAGCAATAGACCCTTGGAGACAAGTCGGCTGAATGACGATGTCTTGAATCTAGACGCAATTTGAGTGTTCCATCGTCATTAGGAGGCCATTAACGTCACAATTAACCATCAGTTTTGCGTCTGATTCGAAAATCTAGACTAACAGGAGACGGATCATAAGTTGCCCGAGGCAGCAATATCCCCTTATAGATAAGTCGGCTGGAGGACGATGTATTGAATCTCGACGGAATTTGAGTGTTCCATCGTCATTAGGAGGCACTGAACCTTACAATTATTTATCAGATATGCGTCGGATTCGAAAATCTAGACTCTGAGGAGAACGACCATAAGGTACCGGAGGCAGCATTATCCCCTTGGAGGCAAGTTGGCTAAAGGGCGATGTATTAAATCTCGACGCAATTTGAGTGTTCCATCGTCATTAGGAGGCCCTTAACCGTACAATTAACTATAAGTTTTGCGTCTGATTCGAAAATTTAGACTCACATGGGAACGACCATAAGGTAGCCGAGGCAGCAATAGACCCTTGGAGACAAGTCGGCTGGAGGACGATGTATTGATTCTCGACGCAATTTGAGTGTTCCACCGTCATTAGGAGGCGCTGAACCTTACAATTAACTATCAGTTTTGCGTCGGATACGAAAATATAGACTCACTGGAGACTGACCATATGGTGCCCGAGGCAGCAATATCCCATTGGAGACAAGTCGGCTGCAGGACGATGTATTGAATCTCGACGTAATTTGAGTGTTTCATCGTCATTAGGAGGCCCTGAACGTTACAATTAACTATCAGTTCTGCGTCGGATTCTAAAATCTAGACTCACAGGAGAACGACCATAAGGTGCCCGAGGCAGCAATAAAGCCTTCAAGATAAGTCGGCTGAATGACGTGTATTGAATCTCGACGCAATTTGAGTGTTCCATCGTCATTAGGAGGCGCTGAACGTTACAATTAACTATCAGTTTTAGGTCGGATACGAAAATCTAGAGTCGTAAGAGACGGACCATATGGTGCCCGAGGCAGCAATATAGGCTTGGAGACAAGTCGGCTGGAGGACGATATATTGAATCTCGACGTAATTTGAGTGTTCCATCGTCATTAGGAGGCCCTGAACGTTACAATTAACTATCAGTTTTGCGTCGGATTCGAAAATCTAGACTCTGAGGAGAACGACCATAAGGTGCCCGAGGCAGCAATAGACCCTTGGAGACAAGTCGACTGGAGGTCGATATATTGCATCTCGACGCAATTTGAGTGTTCCATCGTCATTAGGAGGCCCTGAACGTTACAATGAACTATCAGCAATGCGTCGGATTCGAAAATCTAGACTCACAGGAGAACGACCATAAGGTGCCCGAGGCAGCAATAGACCCTTGGAGACAAGTCGACTGGAGGTCGATAAATTGCATCTCGACGCAATTTGAGTGTTCCATCGTCATTAGGAGTCCCTGAACGTTACAATTAACTATCAGTTTTGCGTCTGATTCGAAAATCTAGACGCACAGGAGACAGTAGACCCTTTGAGACAAGTCGGCTGGATGACGATGTATTGAATCGCGACGCAATTTGAGTGTTCCATCGTCATTCGAAGACCCAGAACTTGACAATTAACTATCAGTTTGGGGTCGGATTCGAAAATCTAGACTCTGAGGATAACGACCATAAGGTCCCGGAGGCAGCAATATCCCCTTGGAGGCAAGTCGGCTGGAGGACGATGTATTGAATCTCAAATTTGAGTGTTCCATCGTCATTAGGAGGCCCTTACCGTTACAATTAACTATAAGCTTTGTCTCTGATTCGAAAATTTAGACTCACAGGAGAACGACCATAAGGTTCTCGAGGCAGCAATAGACCCTTGGAGACAAGTCGGCTGGGGGACGATGTATTGAACCTCGACGCAATTTCAGTGGTCCATCGTCATTAGGGGGCGTTGAACTTTACAATTAACTATCAGTTTTGCGTCGGATACGAAGATCTAGACTCACAGGAGACGGATAATATGGTGCCCGAGGCAGCAATACCCCTTGGAGACAAGTCGGCTGGAGGACGATGTATTGAATCTCGACGTAATTTGAGTGATCCATCGTCATTAGGAGGCCCTGAACGTTAAATTAACTATCAGTTTTGCGTCGGATTTTAAAATCTAGACTCACAGGAGAACGACCATAAGGTGCCAGAGGCAGCAATAGACCCTTGAAGACAAGTCGGCTGAATGACGATGTATTGAATCTCGACGCAATTTGAGTGTTCCATCGTCATTAGGAGGTGCTGAACGCTACAATTAACTATCAGTTATGCGTCGGATTCCAAAACCTAGACCCACAGGAGAACGACAATAAGGTGCCCGACGCAGCAGTAGACCCTTAGAGACTAGTCGGCTGGAGGACGATGTATTGATTCTGGACGTAATTTGAGTGTTCCATCGTCTTTAGGAAGCCCTGAACGTTACAATTAACAATCACTTTAGCGTCGGATACGAAAGACTAGACTCACAGGAGAACGACCATAAGGTGCCCGAGGCAGCAATATCCCCTTGTAGATAAGTCGGCTGGAGGACGATGTATTGAATCTCGACGGAATTTGAGTGTTCCATCGTCATTAGGAGGCACTGAACCTTACAATTATTTATCAGATATGCGTCGGATTCGAAAATCTAGACTCTGAGGAGAACGACCATAAGGTACCGGAGGCAGCATTATCCCCTTGGAGGCAAGTTGGCTAAAGGGCGATGTATTAAATCTCGACGCAATTTGAGTGTTCCATCGTCATTAGGAGCCCCTTAACCGTACAATTAACTATAAGTTTTGCGTCTGATTCGAAAATTTAGACTCACATGGGAACGACCATAAGGTAGCCGAGGCAGCAATAGACCCTTGGAGACAAGTCGGCTGGAGGACGATGTATTGATTCTCGACGCAATTTGAGTGTTCCACCGTCATTAGGAGGCGCTGAACCTTACAATTAACTATCAGTTTTGCGTCGGATACGAAAATCTAGACTCACTGGAGACTGACCATATGGTGCCCGAGGCAGCAATATCCCATTGGAGACAAGTCGGCTGCAGGACGATGTATTGAATCTCGACGTAATTTGAGTGTTTCATCGTCATTAGGAGGCTCTGAACGTTACAATTAACTATCAGTTCTGCGTCGGATTCTAAAATCTAGACTCACAGGAGAACGACCATAAGGTGCCCGAGGCAGCAATAAAGCCTTCAAGATAAGTCGGCTGAATGACGTGTATTGAATCTCGACGCAATTTGAGTGTTCCATCGTCATTAGTAGGTGCTGAACGTTACAATTAACTATCAGCTATGCGTCGGATTCGAAAATCTAGACTCACAGGAGTACGACCATAAGGAGCCCTAAGCAGCAATAGACCCTTGGAGACTAGTCGGCTGGATGACGATGTATTGATGCTCGACGCAATTTGAGTGTTCCATCGTCATTAGGAGTCCCTGAACGGTACAATTAACTATCAGGATTGCGTCGGATTCGAAAATCTAGACTGAGGAGAACGACCATAAGGTGCCCGAGGCAGCAATATCCCCACGGAGACAAGTCGGCTGGAGGACGATGTATTGAATCGCGACGCAATTAGAGTGTTCCATCGTCATTAGGAGACACAGAACGTGACAATTAACTATCAGTTTTGCATCGGATTCGAAAATCTAGTCTCACAGGAGACCTACCATAAGGTGCCCGAGGCAGCAACAGACCCTTGGAGACTAGTCGGCTGGAGGACATGTATTGAATCTCGACGCAATTTGAGTGTTCCATCTTCGTTAGGAGGCCCAGAACGTTACAATTAACTATCAGTTTTGCGTCGGATTCTAAAATCTAGACTCACGGGAGAACGACCACAAGGTGCCCGAGGCAGCAATAGACCCTTGGAGACAAGTCGGCTGGAGGACGATGTATTGATTCTCGACGCAATTTGAGTGTTCCATCGTCATTAAGAGGCGCTGAAACTTACAATTAACTATCAGTTTTGCGTCGGATACGAATATCTAGACTCACTGGAGACTGACCATATGGTGGCCGAAGCAGCAATAGACGCTTGGAGACAAGTCGGCTGAATGACGATGTATTTAATCTCGAAGCAATTTGAGTGTTCCATCGTCATTAGGTGGCGCTGAATGATACAATTAGCTATTAGTTTTGCGTCGGATACGAAAATCTAGACTCACAGGAGATCGACCATAAGGTGCCCGAGGCAGCAATAGACTATTGGAGACAAGTCGGCTGAAGGACGATGTATTGAATCTCGACGAAATGTGAGTGTTCCATCTTCGTTAGGAGGCCATGAACGTTACAATTAACTATCAGTTATGTGTCGGATTCGAAAGCCTAGACTCACAGGAGAACGACCATAAGGTGCCCGAGTCAGCAATAGACCTTTGGAGACAAGTCGGCTGGAGGACGATGTATTGAAACTAGACTCAATGTGAGTGTTCCATCGTCATTAGGAGGCCATTAACAATACAATTAAGCATCAGTTATGCGTCGGATACGAAAATCTAGACTCACAGGAAACGGATCATAAGTTGCCCGAGGCAGCAATATCCCCTTGTAGATATGTCGGCTGGAGGACGATGTAAGGAATCTCGACGCAATTTGAGTGTTCCATCGTCATTAGGAGGCGCTGAACGTTACAATTAACTATCACTTTTGGGTCGGATACGAAAATCTAGAGTCGTAAGAGACGGACCATATGGTGCCCGAGGCAGCAATATACGCTTGGAGACAAGTCGGCTGGAGGACGATGTATTGAATCTCGACGTAATTTGAGTGTTCCATCGTCATTAGGAGGCCCTGAACGTTACAATTAACTATCAGTTTTGCGTCGGATTCGAAAATCTAGACTCTGAGGAGAACGACCATAAGGTGCCCGAGGCAGCAATAGACCCTTGGAGACAAGTCGACTGGAGGTCGATATATTGCATCTCGACGCAATTTGAGTGTTCCATCGTCATTAGGAGGCCCTGAACGTTACAATGAACTATCAGCAATGCGTCGGATTGGAAAATCTAGACTCACAGGAGAACGACCATAAGGTGCCCGAGGCAGCAATAGACCCTTGGAGACAAGTCGACTGGAAGTCGATATATTGCATCTCGACGCAATTTGAGTGTTCCATCGTCATTAGGAGTCCCTGAACGTTACAATTAACTATCAGTTTTGAGTCTGATTCGAAAATCTAGACGCACAGGTGCAGCGAGGGGCAGCAGTAGACCCTTTGAGACAAGTCGGCTGGATGACGATGTATTGAATCGCGACGCAATTTGAGTGTTCCATCGTCATTAGGAGGCCATTAACGTCACAATTAACCATCAGTTTTGCGTCTGATTCGAAAATCTAGACTAACAGGAGACGGACCATAAGTTGCCCGAGGCAGCAATATCCCCTTGTAGATAAGTCGGCTGGAGGACGATGTATTGAATCTCGACGGAATTTGAGTGTTCCATCGTCATTAGGAGGCACTGAACCTTACAATTATTTATCAGATATGCGTCGGATTCGAAGATCTACACTCTGAGGAGAACGACCATAAGGTACCGGAGGCAGCAATATCCCCTTGGAGGCAAGATGGCTAAAGGGCGATGTATTAAATCTCGACGCAATTTGAGTGGTCCATCGTCATTAGGAGGCCCTTAACCGTACAACTAACTATAAGTTTTGCGTCTGATTCGAAAATTTAGACTCACATGGGAACGACCATAAGGTACCCGAGGCAGCAATAGACCCTTGGAGACAAGTCGGTTGGAGGACGATGTATTGATTCTCGACGCAATTTGAGTGTTCCATCGCCATTAGGAGGCGCTGAACCTTACAATTAACTATCAGTTTTGCGTCGGATACGAAAATCTAGACTCACTGGAGACTGACCATATGGTGCCCGAGGCAGCAATATCCCATTGGAGACTAGTCGGCTGCAGGGCGATGTATTGAATCTCGACGTAATTTGAGTGTTTCATCGTCATTAGGAGGCCCTGAACGTTACAATTAACTATCAGTTCTGCGTCGGATTCTAAAATCTAGACTCACAGGAGAACGACCATAAGGTGCCCGAGGCAGCAATAAAGCCTTGAAGATAAGTCGGCTGAATGAAGTGTATTGAATCTCGACGCAATTTGCGTGTTCCATCGTCATTAGTAGGTGCTGAACGTTACAATTAACTATCAGCTATGCGTCGGATTCGAAAATCTAGACTCACAGGAGTACGACCATAAGGAGCCCTAGGCAGCAATAGACCCTTGGAGACTAGTCGGCTGGATGACGATGTATTGATGTATTTTGCGTCGGATTCGAAAATCTAGACTCAGAGGAGAACGACCATAGGGTGCCCGAGCCAGCAATATCACCATGGAGACAAGTCGGCTTGAGGACGATGTATTGAACCTCGAAGCAATTTGAGTGTTCCATCGACATTAGGAGGCTCTTAACTATAAGTTTTGCGTCTGATTCGAAAATTTAGACTCACAGGAGAACGACCATAAAGTGCCCGTGGCAGCAATAGACCCTTGGAGACGAGTCGGCTGGAGGACGTTGTATTGATTCTCGACGCAATTTGAGTGTTGAATCGCCATTAGGAGGCGCTGAACGTTACATTTAACTATCAGTTATGCGTCGGATTCGTAAATCTAGACTCACAGGAGAACGACAATAAGGTGCCCGAGGCAGCAATAGACCCTCGGAAACAATGCGGCTGGAGGACGATGTATTGAAACTCGACGCAATTTGAGTGTTCCATCGTCATTAAGAGGCGCTGAACGTTACAATTAACTATCAGCTTTGCGTCGGATTCTAAAATCTAGACTCACTGGAAAACGAACATAAGTTGCCCGAGGCAGCAATAGACCCTTGGAGACAAGTCGGCTGAATGACGATGTATTGAATCTCGACAAAATTTTAGTGTTCCATCGTCATTAGGAGGCGCTGAACGTTACAATTAACTATCAGCAATGCGTCGGATTCGAAAATCTAGACTCAAAGGAGAACGACCTTAAGGTGCCCGAGGCAGCAATAGACCCTTGGAGACAAGTCGGCTGAATGACGATGTATTGAATCTAGGCGCAATTTGAGTGTTCCATCGTCATTAGGAGGCCATTAACGTTACAATTAACCATCAGATTTACGTCGGATTCGAAAATTTAGACTCACAGAAGACGGATCATAAGTTGCCCGAGGTAGCAATATCCCCTTGTAGATAACTGGGCTGGAGGACGATGTGTTGAATCTCGACGGAATTTAAGTGTTCCATCGTCATTAGGAGGCGCTGAACGTAACAATTAACTATCAGTTTTGCGTCGGATACGAAAATCTAGACTCACAGGAGAACGACCATAAGGTGCCCAAGGCAGCAATATCACCTTGGAGACAAGTCGGCTGGAGGACGATGTATTGAACCTCGACGCAATTTGAGTGTTCCATCGTCATTAGGAGGCTCTTAACGTTACCATCAACTATAAGTTTTGCGTCTGATTCGAAAATCTAGACTCAGAGGAGAACGACCATAGGGTGCCCGTGGCAGCAATAGACCCTTGGAGACGAGTCGGCTGGAGGACGATGTATTGAATCTCGACGCAATTTGAGTGTTGAATCGCCATTAGGAGGCGCTGAACGTTACAATTAACTATCAGTTTTGCGTCGAATACGAAAATCTGTACTCATAGGAAAACGACCATAATTTGCCCGGGGCAACAATTGACCCTTGGAGACAAGTCGGCTGAATGACGATGTATTGAATCTCGACGCAATTTGAGTGTTGCATCGTCATTAAGAGCCGCTGAACGTTACATTCAACTATCATTTATGCGTCGGATTCGTAAATCTAGACTCACAGGAGAACGACCATAAGGTGCCCGAGGGAGCAATAGACCCTTGGAGACAAGTCGGCTGAATGACGATGTATTGACTCTAGGCGCAATTTGTGTGTTCCATCGTCATTAGGAGGCCATTAACGTTACAATTGAGCGTCAGTTTTACGTGGGATTCGAAAATTTAGACTCACAGGAGACGGATCATAAGTTGCCCGAGGTAGCAATATTCCCTTGTAGATAACTTGGCTGGAGGACTATGTGTTGAATCTCGACGGAATTTAAGTGTTCCATCGTCATTAGGAGGCGCTGAACGTAACAATTAACTATCAGTTTTGCGTCGGATACGAAAATCTAGACCCACAGGAGACGGACCATATGGAGCCCGAGGCAGCAACATCCCCTTAGAGACAAGTCGGCTCGAGGACGATGTATTGAGTCTCGACGCAATTAGTGTGTTCCATCGTCATTATGAGGCTCTTAACGTTCAATTAACTATCAGTTTTGCGTCTGATTGGAAAATTTTGACTCACAGGGGAACGACCATAATGTGCCCGAAGCAACAATAGACCCTTGGAGCAAGTCTCCTGATGTCGATGTATTGAATCTCGACGCAATTTGAGTGTTCCAGCGTCATTAGGAGGCTCTTAACGTTAGAATTTTGCGTCTCCGAAAATTTAGACTCACAGGAGAACGACCATAAGGTTCCCGAGGCAGCAATAGACCCTTGGAGACAAGTCGGCTGAAGGACGATGTAGTGAAACTCGACGCAATTTGAGTGTTGATTGGCCATTAGGAGGCGCTGAACGTTACAATTAACTATCAGTTTTGCGTCGGATTCGAAAATCTAGACTCTGAGGAGAACGACCATAAGGTGCTGGAGGTCGATATATTGCATCTCGACGCAATTTGAGTGTTCAATCGTCATTAGTGTCCCTGAACGTTACAATTAACTATCAGCTTTGCGTCGGTTTCGAAAACCTAGACTCACAGTAGAACCACCATAATGCGCCAGAGGCAGCAATAAACCCTTGGAGACAAGTCGGCTGAATGACGATGTATTGAATCTCGACAAAATTTTAGTGTTCCATTGTCATTAGGAGGCGCTGAACGTTACAATTAACTATCAGCAATGCGTCGGATTCGAAAATCTACTCACAGGAGACGGATCATAAGTTGCCCGTGGCAGCAATATCCCCTTGTAGATAAGTCGGCTGGAGGACGATGTATTGCATCTCGACGCTATTTGAGAGTTCCATTGTCATTAGGAGGTCAAGAACGTTACAATTGACTGTCAGCTTTGCGTCGGATTCGAAAATCTAGACTCACAGGAGAACGACCTTAAGGTGCCCGAGGCTGCAATAGACCCTTGGAGACAAGTCGGCTGAAGGACGATGTATTGAATCTCGGCGCAATATGAGTGTTCCAGCGTCATTAGCAGGCCCTGAACTTTACAATTAACTAGCAGTTTTGCGTCGGATCCGAAAATCTTGACTCACAGGCAGCAATATCCCCATGGAGACAAGTCGGCTCGAGGACGATGTATTGAGACTCGACGCAATTTGAGTGTTCCATCGTCATTAGGAGGCTCTTAACGTTGGAATTAACTATAAGCTTTGCGTCTCATTCGAAAATTTAGACTCAGAGGAGAACGACCATAAGGTGCCCGAGGCAGCAATAGACCCTTGGAGACAAGTCGGCTGAAGGACGATGTAGTGAAACTCGACGCAATTTGAATGTTGATTGGCCATTAGGAGGCGCTCAACGTTACAATTAACTATCAGTTTTGCGTCGGATACGAAAATCTAGACTCACAGGAGAACGACCATAAGGTGCCCGGGGCAGCAATTGACCCTTGGAGATAAGTCGGCTTAATGACGATGTATTGAATCTCGACGCAATTTGAGTGTTCCATCGTCATTATGAGGCGCTGAACGTTACAATTAACTATCAGTATTGCGTCGGATACGAAAATCTAGACGCACAGGAGACGAATCGTATGGTGACGGAGGCAGCAATATCCCCTCGGAGACAAGTCGGCTGGAGGACGATGTATTGATTCTGGACGTAATTTGAGTGTTCCATCGTCATTAGGAGGCCCTGAACGTTACAATTAACGATCAGTTTAACGTCGGATTCGAAAAAGTAGACTCACAGAAGAATGACCATAAGGTGCCCGAGGCAGCAATAGACCCTTGGAGACAAGTCGGCTGAATGACGATGTATTGAAACTAGACGCAATTTGAGTGTTCCATCGTCATTAGGAGGCCATTAACATTACAATTAAGCATCAGTTATGCGTCGGATTCGAAAATCTACTCACAGGAGACGGATCATAAGTTGCCCGTGGCAGCAATATCCCCTTGTAGATAAGTCGGCTGGAGGACGATGTATTGAATCTCGACGCAATTTGAGAGTTCCATCGTCATTAGGAGGCGCTGAACATTACAATTAACAATCTGTTATGCGTCGGATTCGAAAATCTAGACTCACAGGAGAACCACCATAAGGTGCCAGAGGCAGCAAGAGACTCTTGGAGACAAGCAGGCTGAAGGACGATGTATTGCATCTCGACGCAATTTGAGTCTTCCAACGTCATTAGGAGGCACTGAACGTTACAATTAACTTGCAGTTTCGCGTCGGCTTCGAAAATCTACACTCACAGGAGACGGACCATATGGTACCCAAGGCAGCAATATCCCCTTGGAGACAAGTCGGCTGGTGGACGATGTATTGAATCTCGACGCAATTTGAGTGTTTCATATTCGTTAGGAGGCCATTAACATTACAATTAACTATTAGTTTTGCGTCGGATTTGAAAATCTAAACGCACAGGAGCACGACCATAAGGTGCCAGAGGCAGCAATAGACTCTTGGAGACATGTCGGCTGGAGGACGATGTATTGAATCGCGACGCAATTTGAGTGTTACATCGTCATTAGGAGAACCTGAACGTTACAATTAACTATCAGTCTTTCGTCTGATTCGAAAATCTAGACTCACAGGAGGACGACCATAAGGTGCCCGACGCAGCAGTAGACTCTTGGAGGCAAGTGGGCTGAAGGACGATGTATTGAATCTCGGCGCAATTTGAGTGTTCCAGCGTCATTAGCAGGCCCTGAACTTTACAATTAACTAGCAGTTTCGCGTCGGATCCGAAAATCTTGACTCACAGGCAGCAATATCCCCATGGAGACAAGTCGGCTCGAGGACGATGTATTGAGACTCGACGCAATTTGAGTGTTCCATCGTCATTAGGAGGCTCTTAACGATGGAATTAACTATAAGCTTTGCGTCTCATTCGAAAATTTAGACTCACAGGAGAACGACCATAAGGTGCCCGAGGCAGCAATAGACCCTTGGAGACAAGTCGGCTGGAGGACGATGTATTGAATCCCGACTTAATTTGAGTGATTCATCGTAATTAGGAGGCCCTGAGGTTTACAATTAACTATCAGTTTTGCGTCGGATTCGAAAATCTAGACTCACAGGAGAACGACCATAAGGTGCCCGGGGCAGCAATTGACCCTTGGAGACAAGTCGGCTGAATGACGATGTATTGAATCTCGACGCAATTTGAGTGTTCCATCGTCATTACGAGGCACTGAACGTTAAAATTAACTATCAGTTTTGCGTCGGATACGAAAATCTTGACTCACAGGAACGAATCATATGGTGACCGATGCAGCAATATCCCCTTGGAGACAAGTCGGCTGGAGGACGATGTATTGATTCTGGACGTAATTTGAGTGTTCCATCGTCATTAGGAGGCTCTTAACGTTAGAATTAACTATAAGCTTTGCGTCTCATTCGAAAATTTAGACTCACAGGAGAAGGACCATAAGGTGCACGAGGCAGCAATAGACCCTTGGAGACAAGTCGGCTGGAGGACGATCTATTGAATCTCGACGCAATTAGAGTGTTGATTCGCCATTAGGAGGCGCTGAACGTTACAATTAACTATCAGTTTTGCGTCGGATACGAAAATCTAGACTCACAGGAGAACGACCATAAGGTGCCCGGGGCAGCAATTGACCCTTGGAGACAAGTCGGCTGAATGACGATGTATTGAATCACGACGCAATTTGAGTGTTCCATCGTCATTACGAGGCACTGAACGTTACAATTAACTATCTGTTTTGCGTCGGATACGAAAATCTTGACTCACAGGAACGAATCATATGGTGACCGATGCAGCAATATCCCCTTGGAGACAAGTCGGCTGGAGGACGATGTATTGATTCTGGACGTAATTTGAGTGTTCCATCGTCATTAGGAGGCGCTGAACGTTACAATTAACTATCAGTTTTGGGTCGGATACGAAAATCTAGAGTCATAGGAGACGGACCATATGGTGCCCGAGGCAGCAATATGTGCTTGGAGACAAGTCGGCTGGAGGACGATGTATTGAATCCCGACGTAATTTGAGTGTTCCATCGTCATTAGGAGGCCCTGAGCTTTACAATTAACTATCAGTTAAGGTGCCCGAGGCAGCAATAGACCCTTGGAGACTAGTCGGCTGGAGGACGATGTTTTGAATCTCGACGCAATTTGAGTGTTCCATCGTCATTAGAGTCCCTGAACGTTACAATTAACTATCAGTTTTGCGTCGGTTTCGAAAACCTTGACTCACAGGAGAACCACCATAAGGCGCCCGAGGTAGCAATAGACCCTTGGAGACAAGTCGGCTGGAGGTCGAAGTATTGCATCTCGACGCAATTTGAGTGTTCCATTGTCATTAGGAGGTCAAGAACGTTACAATTAACTGTCAGCTTTGCGTCGGATTCGAAAATCTAGACTCACAGGAGAACGACCTGAAGGTGCCCGAGGCTGCAATAGACCCTTGGAGACAAGTCGGCTGAAGGACGATGTATTGAATCTCGGCGCAATTTGAGTGTTCCAGCGTCATTAGCAGGCCCTGAACTTTACAATTAACTAGCAGTTTTGCGTCGCATCCGAAAATCTTGACTCACAGGCAGCAATATCCCCATGGAGACAATTCGGCTCGAGGACGATGTATTGAGACTCGACGCAATTTGAGTGTTCCATCGTCATTAGGAGGCTCTTAACGTTAGAATTAACTATAAGCTTTGCGTCTCATTCGAAAATTTAGACTCACAGGAGAAGGACCATAAGGTGCACGAGGCAGCAATAGACCCTTGGAGACAAGTCGGCTGGAGGACGATGTCTTGAATCTCGACGCAATTTGAGTGTTGATTTGCCATTAGGAGGCGCTGAACGTTACAATTAACTATCAGTTTTGCGTCGGATACGAAAATCTAGACTCACAGGAGAACGACCATAAGGTGCCCGGGGCAGCAATTGACCCTTGGAGACAAGTCGGCTGAATGACGATGTATTGAATCTCGACGCAATTTGAGTGTTCCATCGTCATTACGAGGCACTGAACGTTACTATTAACTATCAGTTTTGCGTCGGATACGAAAATCTTGACTCACAGGAACGAATCATATGGTGACCGATGCAGCAATATCCCCTTGGAGACAAGTCGGCTGGAGGACGATGTATTGATTCTGGACGTAATTTGAGTGTTCCATCGTCATTAGGAGGCTCTTAACGTTAGAATTAACTATAAGCTTTGCGTCTCATTCGAAAATTTAGACTCACAGGAGAAGGACCATAAGGTGCACAAGGCAGCAATAGACCCTTGGAGACAAGTCGGCTGGAGTACGATGTATTGAATCTCGACGCAATTTGAGTGTTGATTCGCCATTAGGAGGCGCTGAACGTTACAATTAACTATCAGTTTTGCGTCGGATACGAAAATCTAGACTCACAGGAGAACGACCATAAGGTGCCCGGGGCAGCAATTGACCCTTGGAGACAAGTCGGCTGAATGACGATGTATTGAATCTCCACGCAATTTGAGGGTTCCATCGTCATTACGAGGCACTGAACGTTACAATTAACTATCAGTTTTGCGTCGGATACGAAAATCTTGACTCACAGGAACGAATCATATGGTGACCGATGCAGCAATATCCCCTTGGAGACAAGTCGACTGGAGGACGATGTATTGATTCTGGACGTAATTTGAGTGTTCCATCGTCATTAGGAGGCGCTGAACGTTACAATTAACTATCAGTTTTGGGACGGATACGAAAATCTAGAGTCATAGGAGACCGACCATATGGTGCCCGAGGCAGCAATATGTGCTTGGAGACAAGTCGGCTGGAGGACGATGTATTGAATCCCGACGTAATTTGAGTGTTCCATCGTCATTAGGAGGCCCTGAGCTTTACAATTAACTATCAGTTAAGGTGCCCGAGGCAGCAATAGACCCTTGGAGACTAGTCGGCTGGAGGACGATGTATTGAATCTCGACGCAATTTGAGTGTTCCATCGTCATTAGAGTCCCTGAACGTTACAATTAACTATCAGTTTTGCGTCGGTTTCGAAAACCTTGACTCTCAGGATAACCACCATAAGGCGCCCGAGGGCAGCAACAAACCCTTGGAGACAAGTCGACTGAAGGACGATGTATTGAATCTCGACGCAATTTTGAGAGTTCCAAAGTCATTAAGAGACACTGAACGGTACAATTAACTAGCAGTTTCGCCTCGGATTCGAAAATTTAGACTCACAGGAGATGGACCATATGGTGCCCAAGGCAAGACGGCTGGAGGACATGTATTGAATCTCGACGCAATTTGAGTGTTCCATCGTCGACTGGAGGCCCTGAACGTTACAATTAACTATCAGTTTTGCGTTGGATTCTAAAATCTAGACTCACAGGAGAACGACCATAAGGTGCCCGAGGCAGCAATAGACCCTTGGAGAAAAGTCGGCTGAATGACAATGTATTGAAACACGACAAAAATTTAGTGTTCCATCGTCATTACGAGGCGCTGAACGTTACAATGAACTATGAGCAAAGCGTCGGATTCGAAAAACTAGACTCACAGGAGAACGACCTTAAGGTGCCCGAGGCAGCAATAGACCCTTGGAGACTAGTCGGCTGGAGGCCGATGTATTGAATCTCGACGCAATTTGAGTGTTCCATCGTCATTAAGAGGCGCTGAACGTAACAATTAACTATCAGTTTTGCGTCGGATACGAAAAATCTACACTCACAGGAGACGGAACATATGGAGCCCGAGGCAGCCACATCCCCTTGGAGACAAGGCGGCTGGAGGACGATGTATTGAATCTCGACGTAATTTGAGTGTTCCATCATCATTAGGTGGCCCTTAACGTTACAATTAACTATCAGTTTTGCGTCTGATTCGAAAATTTAGACTCATAGGAGAACGACCATAAGGTGCCCGAGGCATCAATAGACCCTTGGTGACAAGTCGGCTGGAGGACGATGTATTAAATTTCGACGCAATTTGAGTGTTCCATCGTCATTAGGAGGCGCTGAACGTTTCAATTAACTATCAGTTATGCGTCGGATTCGATAATTTAGACTCACAGGAGAACGACCATAAGGTGCCCGAGGCAGCAATAGCCCCTTGGAGACAAGTCGGCTGGAGGTCGATGTATTTCATGTCGACGCAATTTGAGTGTTCCATCGTCATTAGGAGGTCATGAACGTTACAATTAACTGTCAGCTTTGCGTCGAATTCGAAAATCTAGACTCACAGGAGAACCACCATAAGGTGCCAGAGGCAGCAAGAGACTCTTGGAGTCAAGTCGGCTGGAGGACGATATATTGAATTTGTACGCGATTTGAGTGTTCCAACGTCATTAGGAGGCACTTTACCTTACTATTAACTTGCAGTTTCGCGTCGGATTCGAAAATCTACACTCACAGGAGACGGACCATATGGTACCCAAGTCAGCAATCGTCATTATGAGACCCTGAACGTTACAATTAACTATCAGTTTTTCGTCTCATTCGCAAATTTAGACTCACTGGAGAACGACCTTAAGGTGCCCGAGGCAACAATAGACCCTTCGAGACAAGTCGGCTGAATGACGATGTATTGAAACTAGACGCAATTTGAGTGTTCCATGGTCATTAGGAGGCCATTAACATTACAATGAAGCATCAGTTATGCGTCGTATTCGAAAATCTAGACTCACAGGAGACGGATCATAAGTTGCCCGAGCAGCAATATCATCTTGTAGATAAGTCGGCTGGAGGACGATGTATTGAATCTCGACGCAATTTGAGTGTTGCATCGTCATTAGGAGGCGCTGAACGTTACAATTAACTATCAGTTTTGGGTCGGATACGAAAATCTAGAGTCATAGGAGACGGACCATATGGTGCCCGAGGCAGCAATATGCGCTTGGAGACAAGTCGGCGGGAGGACGATGTATTGAATCCCGACGTAATTTGGGTGTTTCATCGTAATTAGGAGGCCCTGAGCTTTACAATTAACTATCAGTTTTGCGTCGGATTCGAAAATCTAGACTCTGAGGAGAACGACCATAAGGTGCCCGAGGTAGCAATAGACCCTTGGAGACAAGTCGGCTGGAGGTCGATATATTGCATCTCGACGCAATTTAGTGTTCCATCGTCATTAGAGTCCCTGAACGTTACAATTAACTATCAGTTTTGCGTCGGTTTCGAAAACCTAGACTCACAGGAGAACCACCATAAGGCGCCCGAGGCAGCAATAAACCCTTGGAGACAAGTCGGCTGGAGGACGATGTATTGTATCCCGACGTAATTTGGGTGTTTCATCGTAATTAGGAGGCCCTGAGCTTTACAATTAACTATCAGTTTTGCGTCGGATTCGAAAATCTAGACTCTGAGGAGAACGACCTTAAGGTGTCCGAGGCAGCAATAGACCCTTGGAGACTAGTCGGCTGGAGGCCGATGTATTGAATCTCGACGCAATTTGAGTGTTCCATCGTCATTAAGAAGCCCTGAACGTAACAATTAACTATCAGTTTTGCGTCGGATACGAAAATCTACACTCACAGGAGACGGAACATATGGAGCCCGAGGCAGCTACATCCCCTTGGAGACATGGCGGCTGGAGGACGATGTATTGAATCTCGACGTAATTTGAGTGTTCCATCATCATTAGGTGGCCCTTAACGTTACAATTAACTGTCAGTTATGCGTCAGATTCGAAAATTTAGACTCACAGGAGAACCACCATAAGGTGCCCGAGGCAGCAATAGACCCTTGGAGACAAGTCGGCTGGAGGTCGATGTATTTCATGTCGACGCAATTTGAGTGTTCCATCGTCATTAGGAGGTCATGAACGTTACAATTAACTGTCAGCTTTGCGTCGGATTCGAAAATCTCGACTCACAGGAGAACCACCATTAGGTGCCAGAGGCAGCAAGAGACTCTTGGAGACAAGTCGGCTGGAGGACGATATATTGAATTTGGACGCAATTTGAGTGTTCCAACGTCATTAGGAGGCACTGAACGTTACAATTAACTTGCAGTTTCGCGTCGGATTCGAAAATCTACACTCACAGTAGACGGACCATATGGTACCCAAGGCAGTAATCGTCATTATGAGACCCTGAACGTTACAATTAACTATCAGTCTTGCGTCGAATACGAAAATCTAGACTCACAGGAGAACGACCATAAGGTGCCCGGGGCAGCTATTGCCCTTTGGAGACAAGTCGGCTGAATGACGATGTATTGAATCTCGACGCAATTTGAGTGTTCCATCGTCATTACGAAGCACTGAACGTTACAATTAACTATCAGTTTTGCGTCGGATACGAAAATCTAGACTCACAGGAGACGAATCATATGGTGACCGATGGCAGCAATATCCCCTTGGAGACAAGTCGGCTGGAGGACGATGTATTGATTCTGGACGTAATTTGAGTGTTCCATCGTCATTAGGAGGCCCTGAACGTTAAAATTAACAATCAGTTTAGCGTCGGATTCGAAAAAGTAGACTCACAGGAGAACGACCATAAGGTGCCCGAGGCAGCAATAGACCCATGGAGACAAGTCGGCTGAATGACGATGTATTGAAACTAGACGCAATTTGAGTGTTCCATCGTCATTAGGAGGCCATTAACATTACAATTAAGCATCAGTTATGCGTCGGATTCGAAAATCTAGACTCACAGGAGACGGATCGTAAGTTGCCCGAGGCAGCAAAATCACCTTGTAGATAAGTCGGCTGGAGGACGATGTATTGAATCTCGACGCAATTTGAGTGTTGCATCGTCATTAGGAGGCGCTTGAACGTTACAATTAACTATCAGTTTTGGGTCGGATACGAAAATCTAGAGTCATAGGAGAAGGACCATATGGTGCCCGAGGCAGCAATATGCGCTTGGAGACAAGTCGGCTGGAGGGACGATGTATTGAATCTCGACGTAATTTGAGTGTTCCATCGTCATTAGGAGGCCCTGAGCTTTACAATTAACTATCAGTATTGCGTCGGATTCGAAAATCTAGACTCTGAGGAGAACGACCATAAAGTGCTCGAGGCAGCAATAGACCCTTGAGACAAGTTGGCTGGAGGTCGATATTTTGCATCTCGACGCAATTTGAGTGTTCCATCGTCATTAGAGTCCTTGAACGTTACAATTAACTATCAGTTTTGCGTCGGTTTCGAAAACCTAGACTCACAGGAGAACCACCATAAGGCGCCAGACTCAGCAATAAACCCTTGGAGACAAGTCGGCTGAATGACGATTTATTGAATCTCGACAAAATTTTAGTGTTCCATTGTCATTAGGAGGCGCTGAACGTTACAATTAAGTATCAGCAATGCGTCGGATTCGAAAATCTAGACTCACAGGAGAACGACCTTAAGGTGCCCCGAGGCTGCAATAGACCCTTGGAGACAAGTCGGCTGAAGGACGATGTAGTGAAACTCGACGCAATTTGAATGTTGATTGGCCATTAGGAGGCGCTCAACGTTACAATTAACTATCAGTTTTGCGTCGGATACGAAAATCTAGACTCACAGGAGAACGACCATAAGGTGCCCGGGGCAGCAATTGACCCTTGGAGATAAGTCGGCTTAATGACGATGTATTGAATCTCGACGCAATTTGAGTGTTCCATCGTCATTATGAGGCGCTGAACGTTACAATTAACTATCAGTATTGCGTCGGATACGAAAATCTAGACGCACAGGAGACGAATCGTATGGTGACGGAGGCAGCAATATCCCCTCGGAGACAAGTCGGCTGGAGGACGATGTATTGATTCTGGACGTAATTTGAGTGTTCCATCGTCATTAGGAGGCCCTGAACGTTACAATTAACGATCAGTTTAACGTCGGATTCGAAAAAGTAGACTCACAGAAGAATGACCATAAGGTGCCCGAGGCAGCAATAGACCCTTGGAGACAAGTCGGCTGAATGACGATGTATTGAAACTAGACGCAATTTGAGTGTTCCATCGTCATTAGGAGGCCATTAACATTACAATTAAGCATCAGTTATGCGTCGGATTCGAAAATCTACTCACAGGAGACGGATCATAAGTTGCCCGTGGCAGCAATATCCCCTTGTAGATAAGTCGGCTGGAGGACGATGTATTGAATCTCGACGCAATTTGAGAGTTCCATCGTCATTAGGAGGCGCTGAACATTACAATTAACAATCTGTTATGCGTCGGATTCGAAAATCTAGACTCACAGGAGAACCACCATAAGGTGCCAGAGGCAGCAAGAGACTCTTGGAGACAAGCAGGCTGAAGGACGATGTATTGCATCTCGACGCAATTTGAGTCTTCCAACGTCATTAGGAGGCACTGAACGTTACAATTAACTTGCAGTTTCGCGTCGGCTTCGAAAATCTACACTCACAGGAGACGGACCATATGGTACCCAAGGCAGCAATATCCCCTTGGAGACAAGTCGGCTGGTGGACGATGTATTGAATCTCGACGCAATTTGAGTGTTTCATATTCGTTAGGAGGCCATTAACATTACAATTAACTATTAGTTTTGCGTCGGATTTGAAAATCTAAACGCACAGGAGCACGACCATAAGGTGCCAGAGGCAGCAATAGACTCTTGGAGACATGTCGGCTGGAGGACGATGTATTGAATCGCGACGCAATTTGAGTGTTACATCGTCATTAGGAGAACCTGAACGTTACAATTAACTATCAGTCTTTCGTCTGATTCGAAAATCTAGACTCACAGGAGGACGACCATAAGGTGCCCGACGCAGCAGTAGACTCTTGGAGGCAAGTGGGCTGAAGGACGATGTATTGAATCTCGGCGCAATTTGAGTGTTCCAGCGTCATTAGCAGCCCTGAACTTTACAATTAACTAGCAGTTTCGCGTCGGATCCGAAAATCTTGACTCACAGGCAGCAATATCCCCATGGAGACAAGTCGGCTCGAGGACGATGTATTGAGACTCGACGCAATTTGAGTGTTCCATCGTCATTAGGAGGCTCTTAACGATGGAATTAACTATAAGCTTTGCGTCTCATTCGAAAATTTAGACTCACAGGAGAACGACCATAAGGTGCCCGAGGCAGCAATAGACCCTTGGAGACAAGTCGGGCTGGAGGACGATGTATTGAATCCGACTTAATTTGAGTGATTCATCGTAATTAGGAGGCCCTGAGGTTTACAATTAACTATCAGTTTTGCGTCGGATTCGAAAATCTAGACTCACAGGAGACGACCTGAAGGTGCCCGAGGCTGCAATAGACCCTTGGAGACAAGTCGGCTGAAGGACGATGTATTGAATCTCGGCGCAATTTGAGTGTTCCAGCGTCATTAGCAGGCCCTGAACTTTACAATTAACTAGCAGTTTTGCGTCGCATCCGAAAATCTTGACTCACAGGCAGCAATATCCCCATGGAGACAATTCGGCTCGAGGACGATGTATTGAGACTCGACGCAATTTGAGTGTTCCATCGTCATTAGGAGGCTCTTAACGTTAGAATTAACTATAAGCTTTGCGTCTCATTCGAAAATTTAGACTCACAGGAGAAGGACCATAAGGTGCACGAGGCAGCAATAGACCCTTGGAGACAAGTCGGCTGGAGGACGATCTATTGAATCTCGACGCAATTAGAGTGTTGATTCGCCATTAGGAGGCGCTGAACGTTACAATTAACTATCAGTTTTGCGTCGGATACGAAAATCTAGACTCACAGGAGAACGACCATAAGGTGCCCGGGGCAGCAATTGACCCTTGGAGACAAGTCGGCTGAATGACGATGTATTGAATCACGACGCAATTTGAGTGTTCCATCGTCATTACGAGGCACTGAACGTTACAATTAACTATCTGTTTTGCGTCGGATACGAAAATCTTGACTCACAGGAACGAATCATATGGTGACCGATGCAGCAATATCCCCTTGGAGACAAGTCGGCTGGAGGACGATGTATTGATTCTGGACGTAATTTGAGTGTTCCATCGTCATTAGGAGGCGCTGAACGTTACAATTAACTATCAGTTTTGGGTCGGATACGAAAATCTAGAGTCATAGGAGACGGACCATATGGTGCCCGAGGCAGCAATATGTGCTTGGAGACAAGTCGGCTGGAGGACGATGTATTGAATCCCGACGTAATTTGAGTGTTCCATCGTCATTAGGAGGCCCTGAGCTTTACAATTAACTATCAGTTAAGGTGCCCGAGGCAGCAATAGACCCTTGGAGACTAGTCGGCTGGAGGACGATGTTTTGAATCTCGACGCAATTTGAGTGTTCCATCGTCATTAGAGTCCCTGAACGTTACAATTAACTATCAGTTTTGCGTCGGTTTCGAAAACCTTGACTCACAGGAGAACCACCATAAGGCGCCCGAGGTAGCAATAGACCCTTGGAGACAAGTCGGCTGGAGGTCGAAGTATTGCATCTCGACGCAATTTGAGTGTTCCATTGTCATTAGGAGGTCAAGAACGTTACAATTAACTGTCAGCTTTGCGTCGGATTCGAAAATCTAGACTCACAGGAGAACGACCTGAAGGTGCCCGAGGCTGCAATAGACCCTTGGAGACAAGTCGGCTGAAGGACGATGTATTGAATCTCGGCGCAATTTGAGTGTTCCAGCGTCATTAGCAGGCCCTGAACTTTACAATTAACTAGCAGTTTTGCGTCGCATCCGAAAATCTTGACTCACAGGCAGCAATATCCCCATGGAGACAATTCGGCTCGAGGACGATGTATTGAGACTCGACGCAATTTGAGTGTTCCATCGTCATTAGGAGGCTCTTAACGTTAGAATTAACTATAAGCTTTGCGTCTCATTCGAAAATTTAGACTCACAGGAGAAGGACCATAAGGTGCACGAGGCAGCAATAGACCCTTGGAGACAAGTCGGCTGGAGGACGATGTCTTGAATCTCGACGCAATTTGAGTGTTGATTTGCCATTAGGAGGCGCTGAACGTTACAATTAACTATCAGTTTTGCGTCGGATACGAAAATCTAGACTCACAGGAGAACGACCATAAGGTGCCCGGGGCAGCAATTGACCCTTGGAGACAAGTCGGCTGAATGACGATGTATTGAATCTCGACGCAATTTGAGTGTTCCATCGTCATTACGAGGCACTGAACGTTACTATTAACTATCAGTTTTGCGTCGGATACGAAAATCTTGACTCACAGGAACGAATCATATGGTGACCGATGCAGCAATATCCCCTTGGAGACAAGTCGGCTGGAGGACGATGTATTGATTCTGGACGTAATTTGAGTGTTCCATCGTCATTAGGAGGCTCTTAACGTTAGAATTAACTATAAGCTTTGCGTCTCATTCGAAAATTTAGACTCACAGGAGAAGGACCATAAGGTGCACAAGGCAGCAATAGACCCTTGGAGACAAGTCGGCTGGAGTACGATGTATTGAATCTCGACGCAATTTGAGTGTTGATTCGCCATTAGGAGGCGCTGAACGTTACAATTAACTATCAGTTTTGCGTCGGATACGAAAATCTAGACTCACAGGAGAACGACCATAAGGTGCCCGGGGCAGCAATTGACCCTTGGAGACAAGTCGGCTGAATGACGATGTATTGAATCTCCACGCAATTTGAGGGTTCCATCGTCATTACGAGGCACTGAACGTTACAATTAACTATCAGTTTTGCGTCGGATACGAAAATCTTGACTCACAGGAACGAATCATATGGTGACCGATGCAGCAATATCCCCTTGGAGACAAGTCGACTGGAGGACGATGTATTGATTCTGGACGTAATTTGAGTGTTCCATCGTCATTAGGAGGCGCTGAACGTTACAATTAACTATCAGTTTTGGGACGGATACGAAAATCTAGAGTCATAGGAGACCGACCATATGGTGCCCGAGGCAGCAATATGTGCTTGGAGACAAGTCGGCTGGAGGACGATGTATTGAATCCCGACGTAATTTGAGTGTTCCATCGTCATTAGGAGGCCCTGAGCTTTACAATTAACTATCAGTTAAGGTGCCCGAGGCAGCAATAGACCCTTGGAGACTAGTCGGCTGGAGGACGATGTATTGAATCTCGACGCAATTTGAGTGTTCCATCGTCATTAGAGTCCCTGAACGTTACAATTAACTATCAGTTTTGCGTCGGTTTCGAAAACCTTGACTCTCAGGATAACCACCATAAGGCGCCCGAGGCAGCAACAAACCCTTGGAGACAAGTCGACTGAAGGACGATGTATTGAATCTCGACGCAATTTGAGAGTTCCAAAGTCATTAAGAGACACTGAACGGTACAATTAACTAGCAGTTTCGCCTCGGATTCGAAAATTTAGACTCACAGGAGATGGACCATATGGTGCCCAAGGCAAGACGGCTGGAGGACATGTATTGAATCTCGACGCAATTTGAGTGTTCCATCGTCGACTGGAGGCCCTGAACGTTACAATTAACTATCAGTTTTGCGTTGGATTCTAAAATCTAGACTCACAGGAGAACGACCATAAGGTGCCCGAGGCAGCAATAGACCCTTGGAGAAAAGTCGGCTGAATGACAATGTATTGAAACACGACAAAAATTTAGTGTTCCATCGTCATTACGAGGCGCTGAACGTTACAATGAACTATGAGCAAAGCGTCGGATTCGAAAAACTAGACTCACAGGAGAACGACCTTAAGGTGCCCGAGGCAGCAATAGACCCTTGGAGACTAGTCGGCTGGAGGCCGATGTATTGAATCTCGACGCAATTTGAGTGTTCCATCGTCATTAAGAGGCGCTGAACGTAACAATTAACTATCAGTTTTGCGTCGGATACGAAAATCTACACTCACAGGAGACGGAACATATGGAGCCCGAGGCAGCCACATCCCCTTGGAGACAAGGCGGCTGGAGGACGATGTATTGAATCTCGACGTAATTTGAGTGTTCCATCATCATTAGGTGGCCCTTAACGTTACAATTAACTATCAGTTTTGCGTCTGATTCGAAAATTTAGACTCATAGGAGAACGACCATAAGGTGCCCGAGGCATCAATAGACCCTTGGTGACAAGTCGGCTGGAGGACGATGTATTAAATTTCGACGCAATTTGAGTGTTCCATCGTCATTAGGAGGCGCTGAACGTTTCAATTAACTATCAGTTATGCGTCGGATTCGATAATTTAGACTCACAGGAGAACGACCATAAGGTGCCCGAGGCAGCAATAGCCCCTTGGAGACAAGTCGGCTGGAGGTCGATGTATTTCATGTCGACGCAATTTGAGTGTTCCATCGTCATTAGGAGGTCATGAACGTTACAATTAACTGTCAGCTTTGCGTCGAATTCGAAAATCTAGACTCACAGGAGAACCACCATAAGGTGCCAGAGGCAGCAAGAGACTCTTGGAGTCAAGTCGGCTGGAGGACGATATATTGAATTTGTACGCGATTTGAGTGTTCCAACGTCATTAGGAGGCACTTTACCTTACTATTAACTTGCAGTTTCGCGTCGGATTCGAAAATCTACACTCACAGGAGACGGACCATATGGTACCCAAGGCAGCAATCGTCATTATGAGACCCTGAACGTTACAATTAACTATCAGTTTTTCGTCTCATTCGCAAATTTAGACTCACTGGAGAACGACCTTAAGGTGCCCGAGGCAACAATAGACCCTTCGAGACAAGTCGGCTGAATGACGATGTATTGAAACTAGACGCAATTTGAGTGTTCCATGGTCATTAGGAGGCCATTAACATTACAATGAAGCATCAGTTATGCGTCGTATTCGAAAATCTAGACTCACAGGAGACGGATCATAAGTTGCCCGAGCAGCAATATCATCTTGTAGATAAGTCGGCTGGAGGACGATGTATTGAATCTCGACGCAATTTGAGTGTTGCATCGTCATTAGGAGGCGCTGAACGTTACAATTAACTATCAGTTTTGGGTCGGATACGAAAATCTAGAGTCATAGGAGACGGACCATATGGTGCCCGAGGCAGCAATATGCGCTTGGAGACAAGTCGGCGGGAGGACGATGTATTGAATCCCGACGTAATTTGGGTGTTTCATCGTAATTAGGAGGCCCTGAGCTTTACAATTAACTATCAGTTTTGCGTCGGATTCGAAAATCTAGACTCTGAGGAGAACGACCATAAGGTGCCCGAGGTAGCAATAGACCCTTGGAGACAAGTCGGCTGGAGGTCGATATATTGCATCTCGACGCAATTTAGTGTTCCATCGTCATTAGAGTCCCTGAACGTTACAATTAACTATCAGTTTTGCGTCGGTTTCGAAAACCTAGACTCACAGGAGAACCACCATAAGGCGCCCGAGGCAGCAATAAACCCTTGGAGACAAGTCGGCTGGAGGACGATGTATTGTATCCCGACGTAATTTGGGTGTTTCATCGTAATTAGGAGGCCCTGAGCTTTACAATTAACTATCAGTTTTGCGTCGGATTCGAAAATCTAGACTCTGAGGAGAACGACCTTAAGGTGTCCGAGGCAGCAATAGACCCTTGGAGACTAGTCGGCTGGAGGCCGATGTATTGAATCTCGACGCAATTTGAGTGTTCCATCGTCATTAAGAAGCCCTGAACGTAACAATTAACTATCAGTTTTGCGTCGGATACGAAAATCTACACTCACAGGAGACGGAACATATGGAGCCCGAGGCAGCTACATCCCCTTGGAGACATGGCGGCTGGAGGACGATGTATTGAATCTCGACGTAATTTGAGTGTTCCATCATCATTAGGTGGCCCTTAACGTTACAATTAACTGTCAGTTATGCGTCAGATTCGAAAATTTAGACTCACAGGAGAACCACCATAAGGTGCCCGAGGCAGCAATAGACCCTTGGAGACAAGTCGGCTGGAGGTCGATGTATTTCATGTCGACGCAATTTGAGTGTTCCATCGTCATTAGGAGGTCATGAACGTTACAATTAACTGTCAGCTTTGCGTCGGATTCGAAAATCTCGACTCACAGGAGAACCACCATTAGGTGCCAGAGGCAGCAAGAGACTCTTGGAGACAAGTCGGCTGGAGGACGATATATTGAATTTGGACGCAATTTGAGTGTTCCAACGTCATTAGGAGGCACTGAACGTTACAATTAACTTGCAGTTTCGCGTCGGATTCGAAAATCTACACTCACAGTAGACGGACCATATGGTACCCAAGGCAGTAATCGTCATTATGAGACCCTGAACGTTACAATTAACTATCAGTCTTGCGTCGAATACGAAAATCTAGACTCACAGGAGAACGACCATAAGGTGCCCGGGGCAGCTATTGCCCTTTGGAGACAAGTCGGCTGAATGACGATGTATTGAATCTCGACGCAATTTGAGTGTTCCATCGTCATTACGAAGCACTGAACGTTACAATTAACTATCAGTTTTGCGTCGGATACGAAAATCTAGACTCACAGGAGACGAATCATATGGTGACCGATGCAGCAATATCCCCTTGGAGACAAGTCGGCTGGAGGACGATGTATTGATTCTGGACGTAATTTGAGTGTTCCATCGTCATTAGGAGGCCCTGAACGTTAAAATTAACAATCAGTTTAGCGTCGGATTCGAAAGAGTAGACTCACAGGAGAACGACCATAAGGTGCCCGAGGCAGCAATAGACCCATGGAGACAAGTCGGCTGAATGACGATGTATTGAAACTAGACGCAATTTGAGTGTTCCATCGTCATTAGGAGGCCATTAACATTACAATTAAGCATCAGTTATGCGTCGGATTCGAAAATCTAGACTCACAGGAGACGGATCGTAAGTTGCCCGAGGCAGCAAAATCACCTTGTAGATAAGTCGGCTGGAGGACGATGTATTGAATCTCGACGCAATTTGAGTGTTGCATCGTCATTAGGAGGCGCTGAACGTTACAATTAACTATCAGTTTTGGGTCGGATACGAAAATCTAGAGTCATAGGAGAAGGACCATATGGTGCCCGAGGCAGCAATATGCGCTTGGAGACAAGTCGGCTGGAGGACGATGTATTGAATCTCGACGTAATTTGAGTGTTCCATCGTCATTAGGAGGCCCTGAGCTTTACAATTAACTATCAGTATTGCGTCGGATTCGAAAATCTAGACTCTGAGGAGAACGACCATAAAGTGCTCGAGGCAGCAATAGACCCTTGGAGACAAGTTGGCTGGAGGTCGATATTTTGCATCTCGACGCAATTTGAGTGTTCCATCGTCATTAGAGTCCTTGAACGTTACAATTAACTATCAGTTTTGCGTCGGTTTCGAAAACCTAGACTCACAGGAGAACCACCATAAGGCGCCAGACTCAGCAATAAACCCTTGGAGACAAGTCGGCTGAATGACGATTTATTGAATCTCGACAAAATTTTAGTGTTCCATTGTCATTAGGAGGCGCTGAACGTTACAATTAAGTATCAGCAATGCGTCGGATTCGAAAATCTAGACTCACAGGAGAACGACCTTAAGGTGCCCGAGGCTGCAATAGACCCTTGGAGACTAGTCGGCTGGAGGACGATGTATTGAATCTCGACGCAATCTGAGTGTTCCATCGTCATTAGGAGGAGCTGATCGTTACAATTAACAATGAGTTTAGCGTCGGATTCGAAAAAGTAGACTCACAGGAGAACGACCATAAGGTGCCCGAGGCAGCAATAGACCCTTGGAGACAAGTCGGCTGGAGGTCTTTGTATTGCATCTCGACGCAATTTGAGTGTTCCATCGTCATTAGGAGGTCAAGAACGTTACAATTAACTGTCAGCTTTGCGTCAGATTCGAAAATCTAGACTCACAGGAGAACCACCATAAGGTGCCAGAGGCAGCAAGAGACTCCTGGAGACAAGTCGGCTGAAGGACGATGTATTGCATCTCGACGCAATTTGAGTCTTCCAACGTCATTAGGAGGCACTGAACGTTACGATTAACTTTAAGTTTCGCGTCGGATTCGAAAATCTACACTCACAGGAGACGGACCATATGGTACCCAAGGCAGCAATATCCCCTTGGAGACAAGTCGGCTGGTGGACGATGTATTGAATCTCGACGCAATTTGAGTGTTCCATATTCGTTAGGAGAACCTTAACGTTACAATTCACTATTAGTTTTGCGTCGGATACGAAAATCAAGACTCACAGGAGACGAATCTAATGGTGACCGATGCAGCAATATCCCCTTGGAGACAAGTCGGCTGGAGGACGATGTATTGAATCTGGACGTAATTTGAGTGTTCCATCGTCATTAGGAAGCCCTGAACGTTAAAATTAACAATCAGTTTAGCGTCGGATTCGAAAAAGTAGACTTACAGGAGAACGACCATAAGGTGCCCGAGGCAGCAATAGACCCTTGGAGAGAAGTCGGCTGTATGACGATGTATTGAAACTAGACGCAATTTGAGTGTTCCATCGTCATTAGGAGGCCATTAACATTACAATTAAGCATCAGTTATGCGTCGGATTCCAAAATCTAGACTCACAGGAGACGGATCATAAGTTGCCCGAGGCAGCAATATCCCCTTGTAAATAAGTCGGCTGGAGGACGATGTATTGAATCTCGACGCAATTTGAGTGTTGCATCGTCATTAGGAGGCGCTGAACGTTACACCTAACTATCAGTTTTGGGTCGGATACGAAAATCTAGAGTCATAGGAGACGGACCATATGGTGCCCGAGGCAGCAATATCCGCTTGGAGACAAATCGGCTGGAGGACGATGTATTGAATCTCGACGTGAGTGTTCCATCGTCATTAGGAGGCCCTGAGCTTTACAATTAACTATCAGTTTTGCGTCGGTTTCGAAAACCTAGACTCACAGGAGAACCACAATAAGGCGCCCGAGGCAGCAATAAACCCTTGGAGACAAGTCGGCTGAATGACGATGTATTGAATCTCGACAAAATTTTAGTGTTCCATCGTCATTAGGAGGCGCTGAACGTTACAATTAACTATCAGCAATGCGTCGGATTCGAAAATCTAGACTCACAGGAGAACGACCTTAAGATGCCCGAGGCAGCAATAGACTCTTGGAGACTAGTCGGCTGGAGGACGATGTATTGAATCTCGACGCAATTTGAGTGTTCCATCGTCAATAGGAGGCGCTGAACGTTATAATTAACAATCAGTTTAGCGTCGGATTCGAAAAAGTAGACTCACAGGAGAACGACCATAAGGTGCCCGAGGCAGAAATAGACCCTTCGAGACAAGTCGGCTTAATGGCGATGTATTGAAACTAGACGCAATTTGAGTGTTCCATCGTCAATAGGAGGCCATTAACATTACTATTAAGTATCAGTTATGCGTCGGATTCAAAAACTTACCTCATAGGAGAGGGATCATAAGTTGGCCGAGGCAGCAATATCCCCTTGTAGATAAGTCGGCTGGAGGACGATGTATTGAATCTCGACGGAATTTGAGTGTTCCATCGTAATTTGGAGGCGCTGAACGTGACAATTAACTATCAGTTTTTCGTCGGATACGAAAATCTAGACTCACAGGAGACGGACAATATGGAGCCCGAGGCAGCAACAACCCCTTGGAGACAAGGCGGCTGGAGGACGATGTATTGAATCTCGACGCAATTTGAGTGTTCCATCATCATTTGGAGGCCCTTAACGTTACAATTAACTATCAGTCTTGCGTCTGATTCGAAAATTTAGACTCATAGGAGAACGACCATAAGGTGCCCGAGGCATCAATAGACCCTTGGAGACAGGTCGGCTGAATGACGATGCATTGAATCTCGACTAAAATTTAGTGTTCCATCGTCATTAGGATGCGCTGAACGTTACAATTATCTATCAGCAATGCGTCGGATTCGAAAATCTAGACTCACAGGAGAACGACCTAAAGGTGCCCGAGGCAGCAATATACCTTTCGAGACTAGTCGGCTGGAGGACGATGTATTGAATCTCGACGCAATTTGAGTGTTCCATCGTCATTAGGAGGCGCTGAACGTAACAATTAAGTATCAGTTTTGCGTCGGATACGAAAATCTAGAATCACAGGAGACGGAACATGTTGAGCCCGAGGCAGCAACATCCCCTTGGAGACAAGGCGGCTGGAGGACGATGTATTGAATCTCGACGCAATTTGAGTGTACCATATTCGTTAGGAGGCCCTGAACGTTACAATTAACAATCAGTTTTTCGTCTGATTTGCAAATTTAGACTCACTGGAGAACGACGATAATGTGCCCGACTCAGCAATAGACCCTTGGAGACAAGTCGGCTGAATGACGATGTATTTAATCTCGACGCAATTTGAGTGTTCCATCGTCATTAGGAGGCGCTGAACATTACAATTAACTATCTGTTATGCGTCGGATTCGAAAATCTAGACTCACAGGAGAACGACCATAAGGTGCCCGAGGCAGCAATAGGCGCTTGGAGACAAGTCGGCTGAATGACGATGTATTGAATCTCGACAAAATTTTAGTGTTCCATTGTCATTAGGAGGCGCTGAACATTACAATTAACTATCTGTTATGCGTCGGATTCGAAAATCTAGACTCACAGGAGAACGACCTTAAGATGCCCGAGGCAGCAATAGACTCTTGGAGACTAGTCGGCTGGAGGACGATGTATTGAATCTCGACGCAATTTGAGTGTTCCATCGTCAATAGGAGGCGCTGAACGTTATAATTAACAATCAGTTTAGCGTCGGATTCGAAAAAGTAGACTCACAGGAGAACGACCATAAGGTGCCCGAGGCAGAAATAGACCCTTCGAGACAAGTCGGCTTAATGGCGATGTATTGAAACTAGACGCAATTTGAGTGTTCCATCGTCAATAGGAGGCCATTAACATTACTATTAAGTATCAGTTATGCGTCGGATTCAAAAACTTACCTCATAGGAGAGGGATCATAAGTTGGCCGAGGCAGCAATATCCCCTTGTAGATAAGTCGGCTGGAGGACGATGTATTGAATCTCGACGGAATTTGAGTGTTCCATCGTAATTTGGAGGCGCTGAACGTGACAATTAACTATCAGTTTTTCGTCGGATACGAAAATCTAGACTCACAGGAGACGGACAATATGGAGCCCGAGGCAGCAACAACCCCTTGGAGACAAGGCGGCTGGAGGACGATGTATTGAATCTCGACGCAATTTGAGTGTTCCATCATCATTTGGAGGCCCTTAACGTTACAATTAACTATCAGTCTTGCGTCTGATTCGAAAATTTAGACTCATAGGAGAACGACCATAAGGTGCCCGAGGCATCAATAGACCCTTGGAGACAGGTCGGCTGAATGACGATGCATTGAATCTCGACTAAAATTTAGTGTTCCATCGTCATTAGGATGCGCTGAACGTTACAATTATCTATCAGCAATGCGTCGGATTCGAAAATCTAGACTCACAGGAGAACGACCTAAAGGTGCCCGAGGCAGCAATATACCTTTCGAGACTAGTCGGCTGGAGGACGATGTATTGAATCTCGACGCAATTTGAGTGTTCCATCGTCATTAGGAGGCGCTGAACGTAACAATTAAGTATCAGTTTTGCGTCGGATACGAAAATCTAGAATCACAGGAGACGGAACATGTTGAGCCCGAGGCAGCAACATCCCCTTGGAGACAAGGCGGCTGGAGGACGATGTATTGAATCTCGACGCAATTTGAGTGTACCATATTCGTTAGGAGGCCCTGAACGTTACAATTAACAATCAGTTTTTCGTCTGATTTGCAAATTTAGACTCACTGGAGAACGACGATAATGTGCCCGACTCAGCAATAGACCCTTGGAGACAAGTCGGCTGAATGACGATGTATTTAATCTCGACGCAATTTGAGTGTTCCATCGTCATTAGGAGGCGCTGAACATTACAATTAACTATCTGTTATGCGTCGGATTCGAAAATCTAGACTCACAGGAGAACGACCATAAGGTGCCCGAGGCAGCAATAGGCGCTTGGAGACAAGTCGGCTGAATGACGATGTATTGAATCTCGACAAAATTTTAGTGTTCCATTGTCATTAGGAGGCGCTGAACATTACAATTAACTATCTGTTATGCGTCGGATTCGAAAATCTAGACTCACAGGAGAACCACCATAAGGTGCCAGAGGCAGCAAGAGACTCCAGGAGACAAGTCGGCTGAAGGACGATGTATTGAATCTCGGCGCAATTTGAGTGTTCCATCGTCATTACGAGGCGCTGAACGTTACAATTAACTATCAGTTTTGCGTCGGATACGAAAATCTAGACTCACAGTAGACGAATCTAATGGTGACCGATGCAGCAATATCCCCTTGGAGACAAGTCGGCTGGAGGACGATGTATTGAATCTGGACGTAATTTGAGTGTTCCATCGTCATTAGGAAGCCCTGAACGTTAAAATTAACAATCAGTTTAGCGTCGGATTCGAAAAAGTAGACTTACAGGAGAACGACCATAAGGTGCCCGAGGCAGCAATAGACCCTTCGAGACAAGTCGGCTTAATGGCGATGTATTGAAACTAGACGCAATTTGAGTGTTCCATCGTCAATAGGAGGCCATTAACATTACAATTAAGTATCAGTTATGCGTCGGATTCAAAAACTTACCTCATAGGAGAGGGATCATAAGTTGGCCGAGGCAGCAATATCCCCTTGTAGATAAGTCGGCTGGAGGACGATGTATTGAATCTCGACGGAGTTTGAGTGTTCCATCGTAATTTGGAGGCGCTGAACGTGACAATTAACTATCAGTTTTTCGTCGGATACGAAAATCTAGACTCACAGGAGACGGACAATATGGAGCCCGAGGCAGCAACATCCCCTTGGAGACAAGGCGGCTGGAGGACGATGTATTGAATCTCGACGCAATTTGAGTGTTCCATCATCATTTGGAGGCCCTTAACGTTACAATTAACTATCAGTCTTGCGTGTGATTCGAAAATTTAGACTCATAGCAGAACGACCATAAGGTGCCCGAGGCATCAATAGACCCTTGGAGACAAGTCGGCTGAATGACGATGCATTGAATCTCGACTAAAATTTAGTGTTCCATCGTCATTAGGATGCGCTGAACGTTACAATTATCTATCAGCAATGCGTCGGATTCGAAAATCTAGACTCACAGGAGAACGACCTAAAGGTGCCCGAGGCAGCAATATACCCTTCGAGACTAGTCGGCTGGAGGACGATGTATTGAATCTCGACGCAATTTGAGTGTTCCATCGTCATTAGGAGGCGCTGAACGTAACAATTAAGTATCAGTTTTGCGTCGGATACGAAAATCTAGACTCACAGGAGACGGAACATGTTGAGCCCGAGGCAGCAACATCCCCTTGGAGACAAGGCGGCTGGAGGACGATGTATTGAATCTCGACGCAATTTGAGTGTTCCATATTCGTTAGGAGGCCCTGAACGTAACAATTAACAATCAGTTTTTCGTCTGATTTGCAAATTTAGACTCACTGGAGAACGACGATAATGTGCCCGACTCAGCAATAGACCCTTGGAGACAAGTCGGCTGAATGACGATGTATTTAATCTCGACGCAATTTGAGTGTTCCATCGTCATTAGGAGGCGCTGAACATTACAATTAACTATCTGTTATGCGTCGGATTCGAAAATCTAGACTCACAGGAGAACGACCATAAGGTGCCCGAGGCAGCAATAGATCCTTGGAGTCAAGTCGGCTGGAGGACGATGTATTGAATTTCGACGCAATTTGAGTGTTCCATCGTCATTAGGAGGCCATGAACGTTAGAAATAACTATAAGATTTGCGTTGGATTCGAAAATCTAGACTCACAGGAGAACGACCATAAGGTGCCCGAGGCAGCAATAGACTCTTGGAGGCAAGTCGGCTGAAAAACGATGTTTTGAATCTCGGCGCAATTTGAGTGTTCCAGCGTCATTAGCAGGCCCTGAACGTTACAATTAACTAGCAGTTTCGCGTCGGATCCGAAAATCTTGACTCACTGAAACGGCCCATATGGTGCCCAAGGCAGCAATATACCCTTGGAGACAAGTCGGCTCGAGGACGATGTATTGAGTCTTGACGGAATTTGAGTGTTCCATCGTCATTAGGAGGCTCTTAACGTTAGAATTTTGCGTCTCATTCGAAAATTTAGACTCACAGGAGAACGACCATAAGGTGCGCGAGGCAGCAATAGACCCTTGGAGACAAGTCGGTTGAATGACGATGTATTGAATCTCGACGCAATTTGAGTGTTGATTCGCCATTAGGAGGCGCTCAACGTTACAATTAACTATCAGTTTTGCGTCGGATACGAAAACCTAGACTCACAAGAGAACGACCATAAGGTGTCCGGGGCAGCAATTGACCCTTGGAGAAAAGTCGGCTGAATGACGATGTATTGAATCTCGACGCAATTTGAGTGTTCCATCGTCATTACGAGGCGCTGAACGTTACAATTAACTACCAGTTTTGCGTCGGATACGAAAATCTAGACGCACAGGAGACGAATCATATGGTGACCGAGGCAGCAATATCCCCTAGAAGACCAGTCGACTGGAGGACGATGTATTGAAACTAGACGCTATTTGAGTGTTCCATCGTCAATAGGAGGCCAATAACATTACAATTAAGGATCAGTTATGCGTCGGATTCGAAAATCTACTCACATGAGACGGATCATAAGTTGCCCGTGGCAGCAATATCCTCTTGTAGATAAGTCGGCTGGAGGCCGATGTATTGAATCTCGACGCAATTTGAGTGTTCCATCGTCATTAGGAGGCGCTGAACGTAACAATTAAGTATCAGTTTTGCGTCGGATACGAAAATCTAGACTCACAGGAGACGGAACATGTTGAGCCCGAGGCAGCAACATCCCCTTGGAGACAAGGCGGCTGGAGGACGATGTATTGAATCTCGACGCAATTTGAGTGTTCCATATTCGTTAGGAGGCCCTGAACGTTACAATTAACAAACAGTTTTTCGTCTGATTTGCAAATTCAGACTCACAGGAGAACGACGATAATGTGCCCGACTCAGCAATAGACCCGTGGAGACAAGTCGGCTTAATGACGATGTATTTAATCTCGACGCAATTTGAGTGTTCCATCGTCATTAGGAGGCGCTGAACATTACAATTAACTATCTGTTATGCGTCGGATTCGAAAATCTAGACTCACAGGAGAACGACCATAAGGTGCCCGAGGCAGCAATAGATCCTTGGAGTCAAGTCGGCTGGAGGACGATGTATTGAATTTCGACGCAATTTGAGTGTTCCATCGTCATTAGGAGGCCATGAAGGTTAGAAATAACTATCAGATTTGCGTTGGATTCGAAAATCTAGACTCACAGGAGAACCACCATAAGGTGCCCGAGGCAGCAATAGACTCTCGGAGGCAAGTCGGCTGAAGAACGATGTTTTGAATCTCGGCGCAATTTGAGTGTTCCAGCGTCATTAGCAGGCCCTGAACGTTACAATTAACTAGCAGTTTCGCGTCGGATCCGAAAATCTTGACTCATTGAAACGGCCCATATGGTGCCCAAGGCAGCAATATACCCTTGGAGACAAGTCAGCTCGAGGACGATGTATTGAGTCTTGACGGAATTTGAGTGTTCCATCGTCATTAGGAGGCCATGAACGTTAGAAATAACTATAAGATTTGCGTTGGATTCGAAAATCTAGACTCACAGGAGAACCACCATAAGGTGCCCGAGGCAGCAATAGACTCTTGGAGGCAAGTCGGCTGAAGAACGATGTTTTGAATCTCGGCGCAATTTGAGTGTTCCAGCGTCATTAGCAGGCCCTGAACGTTACAATTAACTAGCAGTTTCGCGTCGGATCCGAAAATCTTGACTCACTGAAACGGCCCATATGGTGCCCAAGGCAGCAATATACCCTTGGAGACAAGTCGGCTCGAGGACGATGTATTGAGTCTTGACGGAATTTGAGTGTTCCATCGTCATTAGGAGGCCATGAACGTTAGAAATAACTATAAGATTTGCGTTGGATTCGAAAATCTAGACTCACAGGAGAACCACCATAAGGTGCCCGAGGCAGCAATAGACTCTTGGAGGCAAGTCGGCTGAAGAACGATGTTTTGAATCTCGGCGCAATTTGAGTGTTCCAGCGTCATTAGCAGGCCCTGAACGTTACAATTAACTAGCAGTTTCGCGTCGGATCCGAAAATCTTGACTCACTGAAACGGCCCATATGGTGCCCAAGGCAGCAATATACCCTTGGAGACAAGTCGGCTCGAGGACGATGTATTGAGTCTTGACGGAATTTGAGTGTTCCATCGTCATTAGGAGGCTCTTAACGTTAGAATTTTGCGTCTCATTCGAAAATTTAGACTCACAGGAGAACGACCATAAGGTGCGCGAGGCAGCAATAGACCCTTGCAGACAAGTCGGTTGAATGACGATGTATTGAATCTCGACGCAATTTGAGTGTTGATTCGCCATTAGGAGGCGCTCAACGTTACAATTAACTATCAGTTTTGCGTCGGATACGAAAACCTAGACTCACAAGAGAACGACCATAAGGTGTCCGGGGCAGCAATTGACCCTTGGAGAAAAGTCGGCTGAATGACGATGTATTGAATCTCGACGCAATTTGAGTGTTCCATCGTCATTACGAGGCGCTGAACGTTACAATTAACTACCAGTTTTGCGTCGGATACGAAAATCTAGACGCACAGGAGACGAATCATATGGTGACCGAGGCAGCAATATCCCCTAGAAGACCAGTCGACTGGAGGACGATGTATTGAAACTAGACGCTATTTGAGTGTTCCATCGTCAATAGGAGGCCAATAACATTACAATTAAGGATCAGTTATGCGTCGGATTCGAAAATCTACTCACATGAGACGGATCATAAGTTGCCCGTGGCAGCAATATCCCCTTGTAGATAAGTCGGCTGGAGGCCGATGTATTGAATCTCGACGCAATTTGAGTGTTCCATCGTCATTAGGAGGCACTGAACGTAACAATTAAGTATCAGTTTTGCGTCGGATACGAAAATCTAGACTCACAGGAGACGGAACATGTTGAGCCCGAGGCAGCAACATCCCCTTGGAGACAAGGCGGCTGGAGGACGATGTATTGAATCTCGACGCAATTTGAGTGTTCCATCGTCATTAGGAGGCCATGAACGTTAGAAATAACTATAAGATTTGCGTTGGATTCGAAAATCTAGACTCACAGGAGAACCACCATAAGGTGCCCGAGGCAGCAATAGACTCATGGAGGCAAGTCGGCTGAAGAACGATGTTTTGAATCTCGGCGCAATTTGAGTGTTCCAGCGTCATTAGCAGGCCCTGAACGTTACAATTAACTAGCAGTTTCGCGTCGGATCCGAAAATCTTGACTCACTGAAACGGCCCATATGGTGCCCAAGGCAGCAATATACCCTTGGAGACAAGTCGGCTCGAGGACGATGTATTGAGTCTTGACGGAATCTGAGTGTTCCATCGTCATTAGGAGGCTCTTAACGTTAGAATTTTGCGTCTCATTCACAGGAGAACGACCATAAGGTGCGCGAGGCAGCAATAGACCCTTGGAGACAAGTCGGTTGAATGACGATGTATTGAATCTCGACGCAATTTGAGTGTTGATTCGCCATTAGGAGGCGCTCAACGTTACAATTAACTATCAGTTTTGCGTCGGATACGAAAACCTAGACTCACAAGAGAACGACCATAAGGTGCCCGGGGCAGCAATTGACCCTTGGAGAAAAGTCGGCTGAATGACGATGTATTGAATCTCGACGCAATTTGAGTGTTCCATCGTCATTACGAGGCGCTGAACTTTACAATTAACTACCAGTTTTGCGTCGGATACGAAAATCTAGACGCACAGTAGACGAATCATATGGTGACCGAGGCAGCAATATCCCCTAGAAGACCAGTCGACTGGAGGACGATGTATTGAAACTAGACGCAATTTGAGTGTTCCATCGTCAATAGGAGGCCAATAACATTACAATTAAGGATCAGTTATGCGTCGATTTCGAAAATCTACTCACATGAGACGGATCATAAGTTGCCCGTGGCAGCAATATCCCCTTGTAGATAAGTCGGCTGGAGGACGATGTATTGAATCTCGACGCAATTTGAGTGTTCCATCGTCATTAGGAGGCGCTGAACGTAACAATTAAGTATCAGTTTTGCGTCGGATACGAAAATCTAGACTCACAGGAGACGGAACATGTTGAGCCCGAGGCAGCAACATCCCCTTGGAGACAAGGCGGCTGGAGGACGATGTATTGAATCTCGACGCAATTTGAGTGTTCCATATTCGTTAGGAGGCCCTGAACGTTACAATTAACAATCAGTTTTTCGTCTGATTTGCAAATTTAGACTCACTGGAGAACGACGATAATGTGCCCGACTCAGCAATAGACCCTTGGAGACAAGTCGGCTTAATGACGATGTATTTAATCTCGACGCAATTTGAGTGTTTCATCGTCATTAGGAGGCGCTGAACATTACAATTAACTATCTGTTATGCGTCGGATTCGAAAATCTAGACTCACAGGAGAACGACCATAAGGTGCCCGAGGCAGCAATAGATCCTTGGAGTCAAGTCGGCTGGAGGACGATGTATTGAATTTCGACGCAATTTGAGTGTTCCATCGTCATTAGGAGGCCATGAACCTTAGAAATAACTATCAGATTTGCGTTGGATTCGAAAATCTAGACTCACAGGAGAACCACCATAAGGTGCCCGAGGCAGCAATAGACTCTTGGAGGCAAGTCGGCTGAAGAACGATGTTTTGAATCTCGGCGCAATTTGAGTGTTCCATCGTCATTACGAGGCGCTGAACGTTACAATTAACTACCAGTTTTGCGTCGGATACGAAAATCTAGACGCACAGGAGACGAATCATATGGTGACCGAGGCAGCAATATCCCCTAGAAGACCAGTCGACTGGAGGACGATGTATTGAAACTAGACGCTATTTGAGTGTTCCATCGTCAATAGGAGGCCAATAACATTACAATTAAGGATCAGTTATGCGTCGGATTCGAAAATCTACTCACATGAGACGGATCATAAGTTGCCCGTGGCAGCAATATCCCCTTGTAGATAAGTCGGCTGGAGGCCGATGTATTGAATCTCGACGCAATTTGAGTGTTCCATCGTCATTAGGAGGCGCTGAACGTAACAATTAAGTATCAGTTTTGCGTCGGATACGAAAATCTAGACTCACAGGAGACGGAACATGTTGAGCCCGAGGCAGCAACATCCCCTTGGAGACAAGGCGGCTGGAGGACGATGTATTGAATCTCGACGCAATTTGAGTGTTCCATATTCGTTAGGAGGCCCTGAACGTTACAATTAACAAACAGTTTTTCGTCTGATTTGCAAATTCAGACTCACTGGAGAACGACGATAATGTGCGCGACTCAGCAATAGACCCTTGGAGACAAGTCGGCTTAATGACGATGTATTTAATCTCGACGCAATTTGAGTGTTCCATCGTCATTAGGAGGCGCTGAACATTACAATTAACTATCTGTTATGCGTCGGATTCGAAAATCTAGACTCACAGGAGAACGACCATAAGGTGCCCGAGGCAGCAATAGATCCTTGGAGTCAAGTCGGCTGGAGGAAGATGTATTGAATTTCGACGCAATTTGAGTGTTCCATCGTCATTAGGAGGCCATGAAGGTTAGAAATAACTATCAGATTTGCGTTGGATTCGAAAATCTAGACTCACAGGAGAACCACCATAAGGTGCCCGAGGCAGCAATAGACTCTCGGAGGCAAGTCGGCTGAAGAACGATGTTTTGAATCTCGGCGCAATTTGAGTGTTCCAGCGTCATTAGCAGGCCCTGAACGTTACAATTAACTAGCAGTTTCGCGTCGGATCCGAAAATCTTGACTCACTGAAACGGCCCATATGGTGCCCAAGGCAGCAATATACCCTTGGAGACAAGTCGGCTCGAGGACGATGTATTGAGTCTTGACGGAATTTGAGTGTTCCATCGTCATTAGGAGGCCATGAACGTTAGAAATAACTATAAGATTTGCGTTGGATTCGAAAATCTAGACTCACAGGAGAACCACCATAAGGTGCCCGAGGCAGCAATAGACTCTTGGAGGCAAGTCGGCTGAAGAACGATGTTTTGAATCTTGGCGCAATTTGAGTGTTCCAGCGTCATTAGCAGGCCCTGAACGTTACAATTAACTAGCAGTTTCGCGTCGGATCCGAAAATCTTGACTCACTGAAACGGCCCATATGGTGCCCAAGGCAGCAATATACCCTTGGAGACAAGTCGGCTCGAGGACGATGTATTGAGTCTTGACGGAATTTGAGTGTTCCATCGTCATTAGGAGGCTCTTAACGTTAGAATTTTGCGTCTCATTCACAGGAGAACGACCATAAGGTGCGCGAGGCAGCAATAGACCCTTGGAGACAAGTCGGTTGAATGACGATGTATTGAATCTCGACGCAATTTGAGTGTTGATTCGCCATTAGGAGGCGCTCAACGTTACAATTAACTATCAGTTTTGCGTCGGATACGAAAACCTAGACTCACAAGAGAACGACCATAAGGTGCCCGGGGCAGCAATTGACCCTTGGAGAAAAGTCGGCTGAATGACGATGTATTGAATCTCGACGCAATTTGAGTGTTCCATCGTCATTACGAGGCGCTGAACTTTACAATTAACTACCAGTTTTGCGTCGGATACGAAAATCTAGACGCACAGTAGACGAATCATATGGTGACCGAGGCAGCAATATCCCCTAGAAGACCAGTCGACTGGAGGACGATGTATTGAAACTAGACGCAATTTGAGTGTTCCATCGTCAATAGGAGGCCAATAACATTACAATTAAGGATCAGTTATGCGTCGATTTCGAAAATCTACTCACATGAGACGGATCATAAGTTGCCCGTGGCAGCAATATCCCCTTGTAGATAAGTCGGCTGGAGGACGATGTATTGAATCTCGACGCAATTTGAGTGTTCCATCGTCATTAGGAGGCGCTGAACGTAACAATTAAGTATCAGTTTTGCGTCGGATACGAAAATCTAGACTCACAGGAGACGGAACATGTTGAGCCCGAGGCAGCAACATCCCCTTGGAGACAAGGCGGCTGGAGGACGATGTATTGAATCTCGACGCAATTTGAGTGTTCCATATTCGTTAGGAGGCCCTGAACGTTACAATTAACAATCAGTTTTTCGTCTGATTTGCAAATTTAGACTCACTGGAGAACGACGATAATGTGCCCGACTCAGCAATAGACCCTTGGAGACAAGTCGGCTTAATGACGATGTATTTGATCTCGACGCAATTTGAGTGTTTCATCGTCATTAGGAGGCGCTGAACATTACAATTAACTATCTGTTATGCGTCGGATTCGAAAATCTAGACTCACAGGAGAACGACCATAAGGTGCCCGAGGCAGCAATAGATCCTTGGAGTCAAGTCGGCTGGAGGACGATGTATTGAATTTCGACGCAATTTGAGTGTTCCATCGTCATTAGGAGGCCATGAACCTTAGAAATAACTATCAGATTTGCGTTGGATTCGAAAATCTAGACTCACAGGAGAACCACCATAAGGTGCCCGAGGCAGCAATAGACTCTTGGAGGCAAGTCGGCTGAAGAACGATGTTTTGAATCTCGGCGCAATTTGAGTGTTCCAGCGTCATTAGCAGGCCCTGAACGTTACAATTAACTAGCAGTTTCGCGTCGGATCCGAAAATCTTGACTCACTGAAACGGCCCATATGGTGCCCAAGGCAGCAATATACCCTTGGAGACAAGTCGGCTCGAGGACGATGTATTGAGTCTTGACGGAATTTGAGTGTTCCATCGTCATTAGGAGGCTCTTAACGTTAGAATTTTGCGTCTCATTCGAAAATTTAGACTCACAGGAGAACGACCATAAGGTGCGCGAGGCAGCAATAGACCCTTGCAGACAAGTCGGTTGAATGACGATGTATTGAATCTCGACGCAATTTGAGTGTTGATTCGCCATTAGGAGGCGCTCAACGTTACAATTAACTATCAGTTTTGCGTCGGATACGAAAACCTAGACTCACAAGAGAACGACCATAAGGTGTCCGGGGCAGCAATTGACCCTTGGAGAAAAGTCGGCTGAATGACGATGTATTGAATCTCGACGCAATTTGAGTGTTCCATCGTCATTACGAGGCGCTGAACGTTACAATTAACTACCAGTTTTGCGTCGGATACGAAAATCTAGACGCACAGGAGACGAATCATATGGTGACCAAGGCAGCAATATCCCCTAGAAGACCAGTCGACTGGAGGACGATGTATTGAAACTAGACGCTATTTGAGTGTTCCATCGTCAATAGGAGGCCAATAACATTACAATTAAGGATCAGTTATGCGTCGGATTCGAAAATCTACTCACATGAGACGGATCATAAGTTGCCCGTGGCAGCAATATCCCCTTGTAGATAAGTCGGCTGGAGGCCGATGTATTGAATCTCGACGCAATTTGAGTGTTCCATCGTCATTAGGAGGCGCTGAACGTAACAATTAAGTATCAGTTTTGCGTCGGATACGAAAATCTAGACTCACAGGAGACGGAACATGTTGAGCCCGAGGCAGCAACATCCCCTTGGAGACAAGGCGGCTGGAGGACGATGTATTGAATCTCGACGCAATTTGAGTGTTCCATATTCGTTAGGAGGCCCTGAACGTTACAATTAACAATCAGTTTTTCGTCTGATTTGCAAATTCAGACTCACTGGAGAACGACGATAATGTGCGCGACTCAGCAATAGACCCTTGGAGACAAGTCGGCTTAATGACGATGTATTTAATCTCGACGCAATTTGAGTGTTCCATCGTCATTAGGAGCCGCTGAACATTACAATTAACTATCTGTTATGCGTCGGATTCGAAAATCTAGACTCACAGGAGAACGACCATAAGGTGCCCGAGGCAGCAATAGATCCTTGGAGTCAAGTCGGCTGGAGGACGATGTATTGAATTTCGACGCAATTTGAGTGTTCCATCGTCATTAGGAGGCCATGAAGGTTAGAAATAACTATCAGATTTGCGTTGGATTCGAAAATCTAGACTCACAGGAGAACCACCATAAGGTGCCCGAGGCAGCAATAGACTCTCGGAGGCAAGTCGGCTGAAGAACGATGTTTTGAATCTCGGCGCAATTTGAGTGTTCCAGCGTCATTAGCAGGCCCTGAACGTTACAATTAACTAGCAGTTTCGCGTCGGATCCGAAAATCTTGACTCACTGAAACGGCCCATATGGTGCCCAAGGCAGCAATATACCCTTGGAGACAAGTCGGCTCGAGGACGATGTATTGAGTCTTGACGGAATTTGAGTGTTCCATCGTCATTAGGAGGCCATGAACGTTAGAAATAACTATAAGATTTGCGTTGGATTCGAAAATCTAGACTCACAGGAGAACCACCATAAGGTGCCCGAGGCAGCAATACACTCATGGAGGCAAGTCGGCTGAAGAACGATGTTTTGAATCTCGACGCAATTTGAGTGTTCCAGCGTCGTTAGCAGGCCCTGAACGTTACAATTAACTAGCAGTTTCGCGTCGGATCCGAAAATCTTGACTCACTGAAACGGCCCATATGGTGCCCAAGGCAGCAATATACCCTTGGAGACAAGTCGGCTCGAGGACGATGAATTGAGTCTTGACGGAATTTGAGTGTTCCATCGTCATTAGGAGGCTCTTAACGTTAGAATTTTGCGTCTCATTCACAGGAGAACGACCATAAGGTGCGCGAGGCAGCAATAGACCCTTGGAGGCAAGTCGGCTGAAGAACGATGTTTTGAATCTCGGCGCAATTTGAGTGTTCCATCGTCATTACGAGGCGCTGAACGTTACAATTAACTACCAGTTTTGCGTCGGATACGAAAATCTAGACGCACAGGAGACGAATCATATGGTGACCGAGGCAGCAATATCCCCTAGAAGACCAGTCGACTGGAGGACGATGTATTGAAACTAGACGCTATTTGAGTGTTCCATCGTCAATAGGAGGCCAATAACATTACAATTAAGGATCAGTTATGCGTCGGATTCGAAAATCTACTCACATGAGACGGATCATAAGTTGCCCGTGGCAGCAATATCCCCTTGTAGATAAGTCGGCTGGAGGCCGATGTATTGAATCTCGACGCAATTTGAGTGTTCCATCGTCATTAGGAGGCGCTGAACGTAACAATTAAGTATCAGTTTTGCGTCGGATACGAAAATCTAGACTCACAGGAGACGGAACATGTTGAGCCCGAGGCAGCAACATCCCCTTGGAGACAAGGCGGCTGGAGGACGATGTATTGAATCTCGACGCAATTTGAGTGTTCCATATTCGTTAGGAGGCCCTGAACGTTACAATTAACAAACAGTTTTTCGTCTGATTTGCAAATTCAGACTCACTGGAGAACGACGATAATGTGCGCGACTCAGCAATAAACCCTTGGAGACAAGTCGGCTTAATGACGATGTATTTAATCTCGACGCAATTTGAGTGTTCCATCGTCATTAGGAGGCGCTGAACATTACAATTAACTATCTGTTATGCGTCGGATTCGAAAATCTAGACTCACAGGAGAACGACCATAAGGTGCCCGAGGCAGCAATAGATCCTTGGAGTCAAGTCGGCTGGAGGACGATGTATTGAATTTCGACGCAATTTGAGTGTTCCATCGTCATTAGGAGGCCATGAAGGTTAGAAATAACTATCAGATTTGCGTTGGATTCGAAAATCTAGACTCACAGGAGAACCACCATAAGGTGCCCGAGGCAGCAATAGACTCTCGGAGGCAAGTCGGCTGAAGAACGATGTTTTGAATCTCGGCGCAATTTGAGTGTTCCAGCGTCATTAGCAGGCCCTGAACGTTACAATTAACTAGCAGTTTCGCGTCGGATCCGAAAATCTTGACTCACTGAAACGGCCCATATGGTGCCCAAGGCAGCAATATACCCTTGGAGACAAGTCGGCTCGAGGACGATGTATTGAGTCTTGACGGAATTTGAGTGTTCCATCGTCATTAGGAGGCCATGAACGTTAGAAATAACTATAAGATTTGCGTTGGATTCGAAAATCTAGACTCACAGGAGAACCACCATAAGGTGCCCGAGGCAGCAATAGACTCTTGGAGGCAAGTCGGCTGAAGAACGATGTTTTGAATCTTGGCGCAATTTGAGTGTTCCAGCGTCATTAGCAGGCCCTGAACGTTACAATTAACTAGCAGTTTCGCGTCGGATCCGAAAATCTTGACTCACTGATACGGCCCATATGGTGCCCAAGGCAGCAATATACCCTTGGAGACAAGTCGGCTCGAGGACGATGTATTGAGTCTTGACGGAATTTGAGTGTTCCATCGTCATTAGGAGGCTCTTAACGTTAGAATTTTGCGTCTCATTCACAGGAGAACGACCATAAGGTGCGCGAGGCAGCAATAGACCCTTGGAGACAAGTCGGTTGAATGACGATGTATTGAATCTCGACGCAATTTGAGTGTTGATTCGCCATTAGGAGGCGCTCAACGTTACAATTAACTATCAGTTTTGCGTCGGATACGAAAACCTAGACTCACAAGAGAACGACCATAAGGTGCCCGGGGCAGCAATTGACCCTTGGAGAAAAGTCGGCTGAATGACGATGTATTGAATCTCGACGCAATTTGAGTGTTCCATCGTCATTACGAGGCGCTGAACTTTACAATTAACTACCAGTTTTGCGTCGGATACGAAAATCTAGACGCACAGTAGACGAATCATATGGTGACCGAGGCAGCAATATCCCCTAGAAGACCAGTCGACTGGAGGACGATGTATTGAAACTAGACGCAATTTGAGTGTTCCATCGTCAATAGGAGGCCAATAACATTACAATTAAGGATCAGTTATGCGTCGATTTCGAAAATCTACTCACATGAGACGGATCATAAGTTGCCCGTGGCAGCAATATCCCCTTGTAGATAAGTCGGCTGGAGGACGATGTATTGAATCTCGACGCAATTTGAGTGTTCCATCGTCATTAGGAGGCGCTGAACGTAACAATTAAGTATCAGTTTTGCGTCGGATACGAAAATCTAGACTCACAGGAGACGGAACATGTTGAGCCCGAGGCAGCAACATCCCCTTGGAGACAAGGCGGCTGGAGGACGATGTATTGAATCTCGACGCAATTTGAGTGTTCCATATTCGTTAGGAGGCCCTGAACGTTACAATTAACAATCAGTTTTTCGTCTGATTTGCAAATTTAGACTCACTGGAGAACGACGATAATGTGCCCGACTCAGCAATAGACCCTTGGAGACAAGTCGGCTTAATGACGATGTATTTAATCTCGACGCAATTTGAGTGTTTCATCGTCATTAGGAGGCGCTGAACATTACAATTAACTATCTGTTATGCGTCGGATTCGAAAATCTAGACTCACAGGAGAACGACCATAAGGTGCCCGAGGCAGCAATAGATCCTTGGAGTCAAGTCGGCTGGAGGACGATGTATTGAATTTCGACGCAATTTGAGTGTTCCATCGTCATTAGGAGGCCATGAACCTTAGAAATAACTATCAGATTTGCGTTGGATTCGAAAATCTAGACTCACAGGAGAACCACCATAAGGTGCCCGAGGCAGCAATAGACTCTTGGAGGCAAGTCGGCTGAAGAACGATGTTTTGAATCTCGGCGCAATTTGAGTGTTCCATCATCATTACGAGGCGCTGAACGTTACAATTAACTACCAGTTTTGCGTCGGATACGAAAATCTAGACGCACAGGAGACGAATCATATGGTGACCGAGGCAGCAATATCCCCTAGAAGACCAGTCGACTGGAGGACGATGTATTGAAACTAGACGCTATTTGAGTGTTCCATCGTCAATAGGAGGCCAATAACATTACAATTAAGGATCAGTTATGCGTCGGATTCGAAAATCTACTCACATGAGACGGATCATAAGTTGCCCGTGGCAGCAATATCCCCTTGTAGATAAGTCGGCTGGAGGCCGATGTATTGAATCTCGACGCAATTTGAGTGTTCCATCGTCATTAGGAGGCGCTGAACGTAACAATTAAGTATCAGTTTTGCGTCGGATACGAAAATCTAGACTCACAGGAGACGGAACATGTTGAGCCCGAGGCAGCAACATCCCCTTGGAGACAAGGCGGCTGGAGGACGATGTATTGAATCTCGACGCAATTTGAGTGTTCCATATTCGTTAGGAGGCCCTGAACGTTACAATTAACAAACAGTTTTTCGTCTGATTTGCAAATTCAGACTCACTGGAGAACGACGATAATGTGCGCGACTCAGCAATAGACCCTTGGAGACAAGTCGGCTTAATGACGATGTATTTAATCTCGACGCAATTTGAGTGTTCCATCGTCATTAGGAGGCGCTGAACATTACAATTAACTATCTGTTATGCGTCGGATTCGAAAATCTAGACTCACAGGAGAACGACCATAAGGTGCCCGAGGCAGCAATAGATCCTTGGAGTCAAGTCGGCTGGAGGACGATGTATTGAATTTCGACGCAATTTGAGTGTTCCATCGTCATTAGGAGGCCATGAACCTTAGAAATAACTATCAGATTTGCGTTGGATTCGAAAATCTAGACTCACAGGAGAACCACCATAAGGTGCCCGAGGCAGCAATAGACTCTCGGAGGCAAGTCGGCTGAAGAACGATGTTTTGAATCTCGGCGCAATTTGAGTGTTCCAGCGTCATTAGCAGGCCCTGAACGTTACAATTAACTAGCAGTTTCGCGTCGGATCCGAAAATCTTGACTCACTGAAACGGCCCATATGGTGCCCAAGGCAGCAATATACCCTTGGAGACAAGTCGGCTCGAGGACGATGTATTGAGTCTTGACGGAATTTGAGTGTTCCATCGTCATTAGGAGGCCATGAACGTTAGAAATAACTATAAGATTTGCGTTGGATTCGAAAATCTAGACTCACAGGAGAACCACCATAAGGTGCCCGAGGCAGCAATAGACTCTTGGAGGCAAGTCGGCTGAAGAACGATGTTTTGAATCTTGGCGCAATTTGAGTGTTCCAGCGTCATTAGCAGGCCCTGAACGTTACAATTAACTAGCAGTTTCGCGTCGGATCCGAAAATCTTGACTCACTGATACGGCCCATATGGTGCCCAAGGCAGCAATATACCCTTGGAGACAAGTCGGCTCGAGGACGATGTATTGAGTCTTGACGGAATTTGAGTGTTCCATCGTCATTAGGAGGCTCTTAACGTTAGAATTTTGCGTCTCATTCACAGGAGAACGACCATAAGGTGCGCGAGGCAGCAATAGACCCTTGGAGACAAGTCGGTTGAATGACGATGTATTGAATCTCGACGCAATTTGAGTGTTGATTCGCCATTAGGAGGCGCTCAACGTTACAATTAACTATCAGTTTTGCGTCGGATACGAAAACCTAGACTCACAAGAGAACGACCATAAGGTGCCCGGGGCAGCAATTGACCCTTGGAGAAAAGTCGGCTGAATGACGATGTATTGAATCTCGACGCAATTTGAGTGTTCCATCGTCATTACGAGGCGCTGAACTTTACAATTAACTACCAGTTTTGCGTCGGATACGAAAATCTAGACGCACAGTAGACGAATCATATGGTGACCGAGGCAGCAATATCCCCTAGAAGACCAGTCGACTGGAGGACGATGTATTGAAACTAGACGCAATTTGAGTGTTCCATCGTCAATAGGAGGCCAATAACATTACAATTAAGGATCAGTTATGCGTCGATTTCGAAAATCTACTCACATGAGACGGATCATAAGTTGCCCGTGGCAGCAATATCCCCTTGTAGATAAGTCGGCTGGAGGACGATGTATTGAATCTCGACGCAATTTGAGTGTTCCATCGTCATTAGGAGGCGCTGAACGTAACAATTAAGTATCAGTTTTGCGTCGGATACGAAAATCTAGACTCACAGGAGACGGAACATGTTGAGCCCGAGGCAGCAACATCCCCTTGGAGACAAGGCGGCTGGAGGACGATGTATTGAATCTCGACGCAATTTGAGTGTTCCATATTCGTTAGGAGGCCCTGAACGTTACAATTAACAATCAGTTTTTCGTCTGATTTGCAAATTTAGACTCACTGGAGAACGACGATAATGTGCCCGACTCAGCAATAGACCCTTGGAGACAAGTCGGCTTAATGACGATGTATTTAATCTCGACGCAATTTGAGTGTTTCATCGTCATTAGGAGGCGCTGAACATTACAATTAACTATCTGTTATGCGTCGGATTCGAAAATCTAGACTCACAGGAGAACGACCATAAGGTGCCCGAGGCAGCAATAGATCCTTGGAGTCAAGTCGGCTGGAGGACGATGTATTGAATTTCGACGCAATTTGAGTGTTCCATCGTCATTAGGAGGCCATGAACCTTAGAAATAACTATCAGATTTGCGTTGGATTCGAAAATCTAGACTCACAGGAGAACCACCATAAGGTGCCCGAGGCAGCAATAGACTCTTGGAGGCAAGTCGGCTGAAGAACGATGTTTTGAATCTCGGCGCAATTTGAGTGTTCCATCGTCATTACGAGGCGCTGAACGTTACAATTAACTACCAGTTTTGCGTCGGATACGAAAATCTAGACGCACAGGAGACGAATCATATGGTGACCGAGGCAGCAATATCCCCTAGAAGACCAGTCGACTGGAGGACGATGTATTGAAACTAGACGCTATTTGAGTGTTCCATCGTCAATAGGAGGCCAATAACATTACAATTAAGGATCAGTTATGCGTCGGATTCGAAAATCTACTCACATGAGACGGATCATAAGTTGCCCGTGGCAGCAATATCCCCTTGTAGATAAGTCGGCTGGAGGCCGATGTATTGAATCTCGACGCAATTTGAGTGTTCCATCGTCATTAGGAGGCGCTGAACGTAACAATTAAGTATCAGTTTTGCGTCGGATACGAAAATCTAGACTCACAGGAGACGGAACATGTTGAGCCCGAGGCAGCAACATCCCCTTGGAGACAAGGCGGCTGGAGGACGATGTATTGAATCTCGACGCAATTTGAGTGTTCCATATTCGTTAGGAGGCCCTGAACGTTACAATTAACAAACAGTTTTTCGTCTGATTTGCAAATTCAGACTCACTGGAGAACGACGATAATGTGCGCGACTCAGCAATAGACCCTTGGAGACAAGTCGGCTTAATGACGATGTATTTAATCTCGACGCAATTTGAGTGTTCCATCGTCATTAGGAGGCGCTGAACATTACAATTAACTATCTGTTATGCGTCGGATTCGAAAATCTAGACTCACAGGAGAACGACCATAAGGTGCCCGAGGCAGCAATAGATCCTTGGAGTCAAGTCGGCTGGAGGACGATGTATTGAATTTCGACGCAATTTGAGTGTTCCATCGTCATTAGGAGGCCATGAAGGTTAGAAATAACTATCAGATTTGCGTTGGATTCGAAAATCTAGACTCACAGGAGAACCACCATAAGGTGCCCGAGGCAGCAATAGACTCTCGGAGGCAAGTCGGCTGAAGAACGATGTTTTGAATCTCGGCGCAATTTGAGTGTTACAGCGTCATTAGCAGGCCCTGAACGTTACAATTAACTAGCAGTTTCACGTCGGATCCGAAAATCTTGACTCACTGAAACGGCCCATATGGTGCCCAAGGCAGCAATATACCCTTGGAGACAAGTCGGCTCGAGGACGATGTATTGAGTCTTGACGGAATTTGAGTGTTCCATCGTCATTAGGAGGCCATGAACGTTAGAAATAACTATAAGATTTGCGTTGGATTCGAAAATCTAGACTCACAGGAGAACCACCATAAGGTGCCCGAGGCAGCAATAGACTCTTGGAGGCAAGTCGGCTGAAGAACGATGTTTTGAATCTTGGCGCAATTTGAGTGTTCCAGCGTCATTAGCAGGCCCTGAACGTTACAATTAACTAGCAGTTTCGCGTCGGATCCGAAAATCTTGACTCACTGATACGGCCCATATGGTGCCCAAGGCAGCAATATACCCTTGGAGACAAGTCGGCTCGAGGACGATGTATTGAGTCTTGACGGAATTTGAGTGTTCCATCGTCATTAGGAGGCTCTTAACGTTAGAATTTTGCGTCTCATTCACAGGAGAACGACCATAAGGTGCGCGAGGCAGCAATAGACCCTTGGAGACAAGTCGGTTGAATGACGATGTATTGAATCTCGACGCAATTTGAGTGTTGATTCGCCATTAGGAGGCGCTCAACGTTACAATTAACTATCAGTTTTGCGTCGGATACGAAAACCTAGACTCACAAGAGAACGACCATAAGGTGCCCGGGGCAGCAATTGACCCTTGGAGAAAAGTCGGCTGAATGACGATGTATTGAATCTCGACGCAATTTGAGTGTTCCATCGTCATTACGAGGCGCTGAACTTTACAATTAACTACCAGTTTTGCGTCGGATACGAAAATCTAGACGCACAGTAGACGAATCATATGGTGACCGAGGCAGCAATATCCCCTAGAAGACCAGTCGACTGGAGGACGATGTATTGAAACTAGACGCAATTTGAGTGTTCCATCGTCAATAGGAGGCCAATAACATTACAATTAAGGATCAGTTATGCGTCGATTTCGAAAATCTACTCACATCAGACGGATCATAAGTTGCCCGTGGCAGCAATATCCCCTTGTAGATAAGTCGGCTGGAGGACGATGTATTGAATCTCGACGCAATTTGAGTGTTCCATCGTCATTAGGAGGCGCTGAACGTAACAATTAAGTATCAGTTTTGCGTCGGATACGAAAATCTAGACTCACAGGAGAACGACCATAAGGTGCCCGAGGCAGCAATAGATCCTTGGAGTCAAGTCGGCTGGAGGACGATGTATTGAATTTCGACGCAATTTGAGTGTTCCATCGTCATTAGGAGGCCATGAACGTTAGAAATAACTATGAGATTTGCGTTGGATTCGAAAATCTAGACTCACAGGAGAACCACCATAAGGTGCCCGAGGCAGCAATAGACTCTTGGAGGCAAGTCGGCGAAGAACGATGTTTTGAATCTCGGCGCAATTTGAGTGTTCCAGCGTCATTAGCAGGCCCTGAACGTTACAATTAACTAGCAGTTTCGCGTCGGATCCGAAAATCTTGACTCACTGAAACGGCCCATATGGTGCCCAAGGCAGCATTATACCCTTGGAGACAAGTCGGCTCGAGGACGATGAATTGAGTCTTGACGGAATTTGAGTGTTCCATCGTCATTAGGAGGCTCTTAACGTTAGAATTTTGCGTCTCATTCGAAAATTTAGACTCACAGGAGAACGACCATAAGGTGCGCGAGGCAGCAATAGACCCTTGGAGACAAGTCGGTTGAATGACGATGTATTGAATCTCGACGCAATTTGAGTGTTGATTCGCCATTAGGAGGCGCTCAACGTTACAATTAACTATCAGTTTTGCGTCGGATACGAAAACCTAGACTCACAAGAGAACGACCATAAGGTGTCCGGGGCAGCAATTGACCCTTGGAGAAAAGTCGGCTGAATGACGATGTATTGAATCTCGACGCAATTTGAGTGTTCCATCGTCATTACGAGGCGCTGAACTTTACAATTAACTACCAGTTTTGCGTCGGATACGAAAATCTAGACGCACAGGAGACGAATCATATGGTGACCGAGGCAGCAATATCCCCTAGAAGACCAGTCGACTGGAGGACGATGTATTGAAACTAGACGCTATTTGAGTGTTCCATCGTCAATAGGAGGCCAATAACATTACAATTAAGGATCAGTTATGCGTCGGATTCGAAAATCTACTCACATGAGACGGATCATAAGCTGCCCGTGGCAGCAATATCCCCTTGTAGATAAGTCGGCTGGAGGCCGATGTATTGAATCTCGACGCAATTTGAGTGTTCCATCGCCATTAGGAGGCGCTGAACGTAACAATTAAGTATCAGTTTTGCGTCGGATACGAAAATCTAGACTCACAGGAGACGAATCATATGGTGACCGATGCAGCAATATCCCCTTGGAGACAAGTCGGCTGGAGGACGATGTATTGATTCTGGACGTAATATGAGTGTTCCATCGTCATTAGGAGGCCCTGAACGTTAAAATTAACAATCAGTTTAGCGTCGGATTCGAAAAAGTAGACTCACAGGAGAACGAGCATAAGGTGACCGAGGCAGCAATAAACCCTTGGAGAGAAGTCGGCTGAATGACGATGTATTGAAACTAGACGCAATTTGAGTGTTCCATCGTCATTAGGAGGCCATTAACATTACAATTAAGCATCAGTTATGCGTCGGATTCGAAAATCTAGACTCACAGGAGACGGATCATAAGTTGCCCGAGGCAGCAATATCATCTTGTAGATAAGTCGGCTGGAGGACGATGTATTGAATCTCGACGCAATTTGAGTGTTGCATCGTCATTAGGAGGCGCTTTACGTTACAATTAACTATCAGTTTTGGGTCGGATACGAAAATCTAGAGTCATAGGAGACGGACCATATGGTGCCCGAGGCAGCAATATGCGCTTGGAGACAAGTCGGCTGGAGGACGATGTATTGATTCTCGACGTAATTTGAGTGTTCCATCGTCATTAGGAGGCGCTGAACGTTACAATTAACTATCAGTTTTGCGTCGGATTCGAAAATCTAGACTCTGAGGAGAAAGAACATAAGGTGCTCGTTGCCGCAATAGACCCTTGGAGACAAGTCGGCTGGAGGTCGATATATTGCATCTCGACGCAATTTGAGTGTTCCATCGTCATTAGAGTCCCTGAGCGTTACAATTAACTATCAGTTTTGCGTCGGTTTCGAAAACCTAGACTCACAGGAGAACCACCATAAGGCGCCAGAGGCAGCAATAAACCCTTGGAGACAAGTCGGCTGAATGACGATGTATTGAATCTCGACAAAATTTTAGTGTTCCATTGTCATTAGGAGGCGCTGAACGTTACAATTAACTATCAGCAATGCGTCGGATTCGAAAATCTAGACTCACAGGCAGCAATAGACCCTTGGAGACTTGTCGGCTGGAGGACGATGTATTGAATCTCGACGCAATTTGAGTGTTCCATCGTCATTAGGAGGCGCTGATCGTTACAATTAACAATCAGTTTAGCGTCGGATTCGAAAAAGTAGACTCACAGGAGAACGACCATTAGGTGCCCGAGGCAGCAATAGACCCTTCGAGACAAGTCGGCTGAATGGCGATGTATTGAAACTAGACGCAATTTGAGTGTTCCATCGTCAATAGGAGGCCATTAACATAACAATTAAGTATCAGTTATGCGTCGGATTCGAAAATATAGACTCACAGGAGACGGACCATAAGTTGCCCGAGGCAGCAATATCCCCTTGTAGATAAGTCGGCTGGAGGACGATATATTGAATCTCGACGCAATTTGAGTGTTGCATCGTCATTAGGAGGCGCTGAACGTTACACTTAACTATCAGCTTTGGGTCGGATACGAAAATCTAGAGTCATATTAGACGGACCATATGGTGCCCGAGGCAGCAATATCCGCTTGGAGACAAGTCGGCTGCAGGACGATGTATTGAATCTCGACGTGAGTTTTCCATCGTCATTAGGAGGCCCTGAGCTTTACAATTAACTATCAATTATGCGTCGGATTCGAAAATCTAGACTCACAGGAGAGGGATCATAAGTTGGCCGAGGCAGCAATATCCCCTTGTAGATAAGTCGGCTGGAGGACGATGTATTGAATCTCGACGGAATTTGAGTGTTCCATCGTAATTTGGAGGCGCTGAACGTAACAATTAACTATCAGTTTTGCGTCGGATACATAAATCTAGACTCACAGGAGACGGACCATATGGAGCCCGGAGCAGCAACATCCCCTTGGAGACAAGGCGGCTGGAGGACGATGTATTGAATCTCGACGCAATTTGAGAGTTCCATCATCATTTGGAGGCCCTTAACGTTACAATTAACTCTCAGTTTTGCGTCTGATTCGAAAATTTAGACTCATAGGAGTACGAGCATTAGGTGCCCGAGGCATCAATAGACCCTTGGAGACAAGTCGGCTGGAGGTCGATCTATTGCATCTCGACGCAATTTGAGTGTTCCATCGTCATTAGGAGTTCCTGACGTTACAATTAACAATCAGTTTTGCGTCGGTTTCGAAAACCTAGACTAACAGGAGAACCACCATAAGGCGCCCGAGGCAGCAATAAACCCTAGGATACAAGTCGACTGAAGGACGATGTATTGAATCTCGACGCAATTTGAGAGTTCCAAAGTCATTAGGAGGCAACTGCACGGTACAATTAACTAGCTGTTTCGCGTCGGATTCGAAAATTTAGATTCGCAGGAGATGGACCATATGGTGCCCAAGGCAGCAATATCCCCTTGGAGGCAAGACGGCTGGAGGACATGTATTGAATCTCGACGCAATTTGAGTGTTCCATCTTCGATAGGAGGCCCTGAACGTTACAATTAACTATCAGTTTTGCGTTGGATTCTAAAATCTAGACTCACACGAGAACGACCATAAGGTGCCCGAGGCAGCAATAGACCCTTGGAGACAAGTCGGTTGAATGACGATGCATTGAATCTCGACAAAAATTTAGTGTTCCATCGTCATTAGGAGGCGCTGAACGTTACAATTAACTATCAGCAATGCGTCGGATTCGAAAATCTAGACTCACAGGAGAACGACCTAAAGGTGCCTGAGGCAGCAATAGACCCTTGGAGACTAGTCGGCTGGAGGACGATGTATTGAATCTCGACGCAATTTGAGTGTTCCATCGTCATTCGGAGGCCATGAACGTTAGAATTAACTATCAGATTTGCGTTGGATTCGAAAATCTAGACTCACGGGAGAACCACAATAAGGTGCCCGAGGCTGCAATAGACTCTTGGAGGCAAGTCGGCTGAATAACGATGTTTTGAATCTCGGCGCAATTTGAGTGTTCCAGCGTCATTAGCAGGCCCTGAACGTTACAATTAACTAGCAGTTTCGCGTCGGATCCGAAAATCTTGACTCACAGAAACGGCCCATATGGTGCCCAAGGCAGCAATATACCCTTGGAGACAAGTCGGCTGGAGGTTGATGTATTGCATCTCGACGCAATTTGAGTGTTCCATCGTCATTAGGAGGTCAAGAACGATACAATTAACTATCAGCTTTGCGTCGGATTGAAAATCTAGACTCACAGGAGAACCACCATAAGGTGCCAGAGGCAGCAGGAGACTCTTGGAGACAAGTCGGCTCAAGGACGATGTATTGCATCTCGACGCAATTTGAATCTTCCAACGTCATTAGGAGGCACTGAACGTTACAATTAACTTGCAGTTTCGCGTCGGATTCGAAAATCTACACTCACAGGAGACGGACCATATGGTACCCAAGGCAGCAATATCCCCTTGGAGACAAGTCGGCTGAATGACGATGTATTGAAACTAGCCGCAATTTGAGTGTTCCATCGTCATTAGGAGGCCATTAACATTACAAGTAAGCACCAGTTATGCGTCGGAATCGAAAATCTAGACTCACAGGAGACGGATCATAAGTTGCGCGAGGCAGCAATATCCCTTTGTAGATAAGTCGGCTGGAGGACGATGTATTGAATCTCGACGCAATTTGAGTGTTGATTCGTCATTATGAGGCGCTGAACGTTACAATTAACTATCAGTTTAGCGTCGGATTCGAAAATCTAGACTCACAGGAGAACGACCATAAGGTGCCCGAGGCAGCAATAGACCCTTGGAGACAAGTCGGCTGAATGACGATGTATTGAATCTCGACAAAATTTTAGTGCTCCATCGTCATTCGGAGGTGCTGAACTTTACAATTAACTATCAGCAATGCGTCGGATTCGAAAATCTAGACTCACAGGAGAACGACCTTAAGGTGCCTGAGACAGCAATAGACCCTTGGAGACTAGTCGGCTGGAGGACGATGTATTGAATCTCGACGCAATTTGAGTGTTCCGTCGTCATTAGGCGGCGCTGAACGTTACAATTAACTATCAGTTTTGCGTCGGATACGAAAATCTAGACTCACAGGAGACGGACCTTATTGTGCCCGAGGCAGCAATATCCCCTTGGAGACAAGTCGGCTGAAGGACGGTGTATTGATTTTGGACGTAATTTGAGTGATCCATCGTCATTAGGAGGCCCTGAACGCTACAATTAACAATCAGTTTAGCGTCGGATACAAAAAACTAGACTCACAGGAGAACGACCATAAGGTGCCCGAGGCAGCAATAGACCCTTGCGGACAAGTCGGCAGAATGACGATGTATTGATTCTAGACGCAATATGAGTGTTCCACCGTCATTAGGAGGCCCTTAACGTTACAATTAACCATCAGTTTTACGTCGGATTCGAAAATTTAGACTCACAGGAGACGGATCATAAGTTGCCCGAGGTAGCAATATCCCCTTGTAGATAAGGCGGCTGGAGGACGATGTATTGAATCTCGACGCAATTAACGTTACGATTAACCAGCAGTTTTACGTCGGATTCGAAAATTTAGACTCACAGGAGACGGATCATAAGTTGCCCGAGGTAGCAATATCCCCTTGTAGATAAGGCGGCTGGAGGACGATTTATTGAATCTCGACGCAATTTGAGTGTTCCATCATCATTAGGAGGCCCTTAACTTTACAATTAACTATCAGTTTTTCGTCTGATTCGAAAATTTAGACTCATAGGAGAACGACCATAAGGTGCCCGAGGCATCAATAGACCCTTGGAGACAAGTCGGCTGGAGGTCGATATATTGCATCTCGACGCAATTTGAGTGTTCCATCGTCATTAGGAGGTCATGAACGTTACAATTAACTGTCAGCTTTGCGTCGGATTCGAAAATATAGACTCACAGGAGAACCACCATAAGGTGCCCGAGGCAGCAATAGACTCTTGGAGGCAAGTCAGCTGAAGTACGATGTTTTGAATCTCGGCGCAATTTGAGTGTTCCAGCGTCATTAGCAGGCCCTGAACGTTAGAATTAACTAGCAGTTTCGCGTCGGATCCGAAAATCTTGACTCACAGAAACGGCTCATATGGTGCCCAAGGCAGCAATATACCCTTGGAGACAAGTCGGCTGGAGGACGATGTACTGAATCTCGACGTAATTTGAGTGTTCCATCGTCATTAGGAGGCCCTGAGATTTACAATTAACTATCAGTTTTGCGTCGGATTCGAAAATCTAGACTCTGAGGAGAACGACCATAAGGTGCCCGAGGCAGCAATAGACCCTTGGAGACAAGTCGGCTGGAGGTCGATATATTGCATCTCGACGCAATTTGAGTGTTCCATCGTCATTAGAGTCCCTGAACGTTACAATTAACTATCAGTTTTGCGTCGGTTTCGAAAACCTAGACTCACAGGAGAAACACCATAAGGCGCCCGAGGCAGCCATAAACCCTTGGAGACAAGTCGGCTGGAGGTCGATATATATTGCATCTCGACGCAATTTGAGTGTTCCATCGTCATTAGGAGGCGCTTAACGTTACAATTAAGTATCAGTTTTGCGTCGGATACGAAAATCTAGACTCACAGGAGTCGGACCATATGGTGCCCGAGGCAGCAATATCCCCTTGGACACAAGTCGGCTGGAGGTCGATGTATTGCATCTCGACGTAATTTGAGTGATCCATCGTCATTAGGAGGCCCTGAACGTTATATTAACTATCAGTTTTGCGTCGGATTCTAAAATCTAGACTCACAGGAGAACGACCATAAGTTGCCCGAGGCAGCAATAGACCCTTGGAGACAAGTCGGCTGAATGACGATGTATTTAATCTCGACGCAATTTGAGTGTTCCATCGTCATTAGGAGGCGCTGAACATTACAATTAACTATCAGTTATGCGTCGGATTCGAAAATCTAGACTCACAGGAGAACGACCCTAAGGTGCCCTTGGCAGCAATAGATCCTTGGAGACAAGTCGGCTGGAGGACGATGTATTGGATTTCGACGCAATTTGAGTGTTCCATCGTCATTAGCCGGCCCTGAAGGTTACCTTGCACCTACTTATTGACGATGAAACACAGATATTGCATCCGTATTACATACAAGAGGCACAATGCCGACTTAAGTACAAGCGGACTGAAACTCTCACTTTCTACAATTTGAACCTCTCCTGTCAGTCCAGTTTCAGATTCTGCTGCTTCACATCAGGTTATCATTATACCTTGCACCTTCTTATTGATGATGAAACACAGAAATTGCATCCGAATTTAATACAAAAGGCACAATGCCGACTTAAGTAGAAGAGGACTGACACACTCACTTTCTACGATTTGAACCACTCCTGTGAGTCCAGTTTTAGATTCCGATGTTTCACTTCAGGTTTACTGTATCCCTTGGACCTTCTTATTGACGATGACACACAGATAGTGCATCGGAATCAAATACAAATCGCACAATGCCAACTTAACTACAAGAAGACTGACTCTACCTACCGTCTATGTTTTGAACCATTCCTGTGACACTAGTTATAGATTCCGATGCTTCATTTCAGGTTTACTGTATCCCTCTGACTTTCTTTTTGACGATGATACACAGAAATTGCATCGGAATTAAGTAGAAAAGGCGCAATGTCGACTTAAGTACAAGAAGACTGATTCTTCTTACTGACTATATCTTGATCCATTCCTGTGACACTAGTTATAGATTCCGATGCTTCACTTCAGGTTCACTGTATCCCTTTTACCCTCATATTGACGATGAAACACAGAAACTACATCGGAATTTAATACAAAAAGCACAATGCCGACATAAGTAAAAGAAGACTGACTCTTCTTACTGACTTTGTTTAGAACCATTCCTGTGACACTAATTATAGATTCCGATGCTTCACTTCAGGTTTACTGTATCCCTTGGACCTTCTTATTGACGATGAATCACAGAAATTGCAACGGAAAAAAATACAAAAGTCTTAATGCCGACTTAAGTCTTCTTGTACTTAAGTCGACATTGCGCCTTTTCTACTTAATTCCGATGTTTCACTTCAGGATTACTGTATCCCTAGGACCTTCTTCTAGACGATGAAACACAGATATTGCATCGGAACTAAATACAAATGGAACAATGCCGACTTAAGTACAAGAAGACTGTTTCTTCTTACTGACTATGATCTGAACCATTCCTGCGACACTAGTTGTAGATTCCGATGCTTCACTTCAGGTTTACTGTATCCCTTTTACTCTCTTATTGACGATGAAACACAGAAACTACATCGGAATTTAATACAAAAGGCACAATGACGAATTAAGTACAAGAAGACTGACTCTTCTTACTGACTATGATTTGAACCATTCCTGTGACGCTAGTTATAGATTCCGATGCTGCACTTCAGGTTTACTGTATCCCATGGTCCTTCGTATTGACGACGAAACACAGAAATAGCATCGGAATTAAATAGAAAAGGCACAATGCCGACCTATGTACAAGAAGACTGTCTCCTCCTACTGTCTATAGTTTGAACCATTCCTGTGACACTAGTTATGGATTCCGATGCTTCAATTCAGGTTTACTGTATCCCTTGGACCTTCTTACTGACGATGAAACACAGAAATTGTATCGGAATTAAATACAAAAGGCACAATGCCGACTTAAGTACAAGAAGGCAGACTCCTCTTACTGACTATGATTTGAACCATTGCTGTGACACTAGTCGTAGATTCCGATGCTTCTCTTCAGGTTTACTGTATCCCCCTTACCTTCTTTTTGACGATGAAACACAGAAATTGCATCGGAATTAAATAGAAAAAGCACAATGTCGACTTAAGTACAAGAAGACTGACTCTTCATACTGGCTATGCTTGGAGCCGTTCCTGTGACACTAGTTACAGATTCCGATGCTTCACTTCAGGTTAACTGTATCCCTTAGACCTACTTGTTGACGATGAAACACAGAAATTGCATCGGAATTAAATAGAAAAGGCAAAATGCCGACTTAAGTACAAGAAGACTGACTCTTCTTACTGGCTATGTTTGGAGCCATTCCTGTGACACTAGTTATAGATTCCGATGCTTCACTTCAGGTTTACTGTGTCCCTCTGACCTTCTTATTGACGATGAAACACAGAAATTGCATCGGAATTAAATACAAAAGGCACAATGCCGACTTAAGTACAAGAAAGCAGACTCTTCTTACTGACTATGATTTGAACCATTACTGTGACAGTAGTCGTAGATTCCGATGCTTCACTTCAGGTTAACTGTATCCCTCTGACCTTCTTATCAACGATGAAACACAGATATTGCATCGGAATTAAATACAAAAGGCACAATGCGTACTTAAGTACAAGAAGACTGACTCTTTCTACTGTCTATGTTTTGAACGAATCCTGTGACATTAGATATAGATTCCGATGCTTCACGTCAGGTTTACTGTATCCCTTGGACCCTCTTATTGGCGACGAAACACAGAAATTGTATCGGAATTAAATAGAAAAATCACAATGCCGACTTAAGTACAAGAAGACTACGTCTTCTTACTGTCTATGTTTTGAACCATTCCTGTGACACTAGTTATAGATTCCGATGCTTCACGTCAGGTACACTGTATCCCTCTGACCTTCTTATCGACGATGAAACACCGAAATTGCATCGGAATTGAATAGAAAAGGCACAATGCCGTCTTAAGCACAAGCAGACTGACTCTTCTAAGTGTCTATGTTTTGAACCATTCCTGTGACGCTAGTTACAGATTCCGATGCTTCACTTCAGGTTTACTGTACCCCTTGGACCCTCTTATTGAGGATGAAACACAGAAATTGCATCGGAATTAAATAGAAAGGCACAATGCCGTCTTAAGTACAGGCAGACTGACTCTTCTTACTATGTGTTGAAGCATTCCTGTTACACTAGTTAGAGATTCCGATGCTACTCTTCAGGTTTACTGTATCCCTCTGACCTTCTTATTGACGATGAAACACCGAAATTGCATCGGAATTGAATAGAAAAGGCACAATGCCGTCTTAAGCACAAGCAGACTGACTCTTCTAAGTGTCTATGTTTTGAACCATTCCTGTGACGCTAGTTACAGATTCCGATGCTGCACTTCAGGTTTACTGTACCCCTTGGACCTTCTTATTGATGATGAAACACAGATAATGCATCGGAATTAAATACAAGTGGCACAATGCCAACCTCAGTACAAGAATACTGACTCTTCCTACTGTCTATGTTTTGAATCATTCCTGTGACACTAGTTATAGATTCCGATCCTTCACTTCAGGTTTACTGTATCCCTCTGACCTTCTTTTGACGATGAAGCACAGATAGTGCATCGGAATTAAATACAAAAGGCACAATGCCAACTTAAGTACAAGAAGACTGACACTTCCTACTGTCTATGGTTTGAAATATTCCTGTGACACTAGTTATAGATTCCGATGCTTCATTTCAGGTTTACTGTATCCCTCTGACTTTCTTTTTGACGATGATACACAGAAATTGCATCGGAATTAAGTAGAAAAGGCGCAATGTCGACTTAAGTACAAGAAGACTGATTCTTCTTACTGACTATATCTTGATCCATTCCTGTGACACTAGTTATAGATTCCGATGCTTCACTTCAGGTTCACTGTATCCCTTTTACCCTCATATTGACGATGAAACACAGAAACTACATCGGAATTTAATACAAAAAGCACAATGCCGACATAAGTAAAAGAAGACTGACTCTTCTTACTGACTTTGTTTTGAACCATTCCTGTGACACTAATTATAGATTCCGATGCTTCACTTCAGGTTTACTGTATCCCTTGGACCTTCTTATTGACGATGAATCACAGAAATTGCAACGGAATTAAATACAAAAGTCTTAATGCCGACTTAAGTACAAGAAGACTGACTCTTCTTACTGACTATACCTTGATCCATTGCTGTGACAGTAGTTAAAGATTCCGATGTTTCACTTCAGGATTACTGTATCCCTAGGACCTTCTTCTAGACGATGAAACATAGATATTGCATCGGAACTAAATACAAATGGAACAATGCCGACTTAAGTACAAGAAGACTGTTTCTTCTTACTGACTATGATCTGAACCATTCCTGCGACACTAGTTGTAGATTCCGATGCTTCACTTCAGGTTTACTGTATCCCTTTTACTCTCTTATTGACGATGAAACACAGAAACTACATCGGAATTTAATACAAAAGGCACAATGACGAATTAAGTACAAGAAGACTGACTCTTCTTACTGACTATGATTTGAACCGTTCCTGTGACGCTAGTTATAGATTCCGATGCTGCACTTCAGGTTTACTGTATCCCATGGTCCTTCGTATTAACGACGAAACACAGAAATAGCATCGGAATTAAATAGAAAAGGCACAATGCCGAGCTATGTACAAGAAGACTGTCTCCTCCTACTGTCTATAGTTTGAACCATTCCTGTGACACTAGTTATGGATTCCGATGCTTCAATTCAGGTTTACTGTATCCCTTGGACCTTCTTACTGACGATGAAACACAGAAATTGTATCGGAATTAAATACAAAAGGCACAATGCCGACTTAAGTACAAGAAGGCAGACTCCTCTTACTGACTATGATTTGAACCATTGCCGTGACACTAGTCGTAGATTCCGATGCTTCTCTTCAGGTTTACTGTATCCCCCTTACCTTCTTTTTGACGATGAAAATCAGAAATTGCATCGGAATTAAATAGAAAAAGTACAATGTCGACTTAAGTACAAGAAGACTGACTCTTCATACTGGCTATGCTTGGAGCCGTTCCTGTGACACTAGTTACAGATTCCGATGCTTCACTTCAGGTTAACTGTATCCCTTAGACCTACTTGTTGACGATGAAACACAGAAATTGCATCGGAATTAAATAGAAAAGGCAAAATGCCGACTTAAGTACAAGAAGACTGACTCTTCTTACTGGCTATGTTTGGAGCCATTCCTGTGACACTAGTTATAGATTCCGATGCTTCACTTCAGGTTTACTGTGTCCCTCTGACCTTCTTATTGACGATGAAACACAGAAATTGCATCGGAATTAAATACAAAAGGCACAATGCCGACTTAAGTACAAGAAAGCAGACTCTTCTTACTGACTATGATTTGAACCATTACTGTGACAGTAGTCGTAGATTCCGATGCTTCACGTCAGGTTTACTGTATCCCTTGGACCCTCTTATTGGCGACGAAACACAGAAATTGTATCGGAATTAAATAGAAAAATCACAATGCCGACTTAAGTACAAGAAGACTACGTCTTCTTACTGTCTATGTTTTGAACCATTCCTGTGACACTAGTTATAGATTCCGATGCTTCACGTCAGGTACACTGTATCCCTCTGACCTTCTTATTGACGATGAAACACCGAAATTGCATCGGAATTGAATAGAAAAGGCACAATGCCGTCTTAAGCACAAGCAGACTGACTCTTCTAAGTGTCTATGTTTTGAACCATTCCTGTGACGCTAGTTACAGATTCCGATGCTTCACTTCAGGTTTACTGTACCCCTTGCACCCTCTTATTGAGGATGAAACACAGAAATTGCATCGGAATTAAATAGAAAGGCACAATGCCGTCTTAAGTACAGGCAGACTGACTCTTCTTACTATGTGTTGAAGCATTCCTGTTACACTAGTTAGAGATTCCGATGCTACTCTTCAGGTTTACTGTATCCCTCTGACCTTCTTATTGACGATGAAACACCGAAATTGCATCGGAATTGAATAGAAAAGGCACAATGCCGTCTTAAGCACAAGCAGACTGACTCTTCTAAGTGTCTATGTTTTGAACCATTCCTGTGACGCTAGTTACAGATTCCGATGCTTCACTTCAGGTTTACTGTACCCCTTGGACCTTCTTATTGATGATGAAACACAGATAGTGCATCGGAATTAAATACAAGTGGCACAATGCCAACCTCAGTACAAGAATACTGACTCTTGCTACTGTCTATGTTTTGAATCATTCCTGTGACACTAGTTATAGATTCCGATCCTTCACTTCAGGTTTACTGTATCCCTCTGACCTTCTTTTGACGATGAAGCACAGATAGTGCATCGGAATTAAATACAAAAGGCACGATGCCAACTTAAGTACAAGAAGACTGACACTTCCTACTGTCTATGGTTTGAAATATTCCTGTGACACTAGTTATAGATTCCGATGCTTCACTTCAGGTTTACTTTATCACTCTGACCTTCTTTTTGACGATGAAACACAGAAATTGCATCGGAATTAAATAGAAAAGGCACAAGTCGACTTAAGTACAATAAGACTGACTCTTCTTACTGACTATTTCTTGATCCATTCCTGTGACACTAGTTATAGATTCCGATGCTTCACTTCAGGTTTACTGTATCCCTTGGACCTTCTTATTGACGATGAAACACAGAAATTGCATCGAAAATAAATACAAAATGCACAATGCCGACTTAAGTACAAGAAGACTGACTCTTCCTACTCTCTATGTTTTGAACGATTCCTGTGACATTAGTTATGGATTCCGATTCTTCACTTCAGGTTTACTGTATCCTTTGGACCTTCTTATTGGCGACGAAACACAGGAATTGCATCGGAATTAAAAAGAAAATGCACAATGACGACTTAAGTAAAAGAAGTCTGTCTCTTCCTACCGTCTATGTATTGAACCATTCATGTGACACTAGTTATAGATTCCGATGCTTCACTTCAGGTTTACTGTAATCCTCTGAACTTCTTATTGACGATGAAACACAGAAATTGCATCGGAATTAAACAGAAAAGGCACAATGCATACTTAAGTACAAGAAGATTGACTCTTCCTACTGTCTATGTTTTGAACCATTCCTGTGACACTAGTTATAGATTCCGATGCTTCACTTCAGGTTTGCTGTATCATTCTGATCTTCTTTTTGACGATGAGACACAGAAATTGCATCGGAATTAAATAGAAAAGGCTCAGTGCTTCCTTAAGTACAAGAAGACTGAGTCTTCATACTGACTATGTTTTGAACTATTCCTGTGACACTAGTTATAGATTCCGATGCTTCACTTCAGGTTTACTGTATCCCTTGGACCTTCGTATTGACGATGAAACACAGATATTGCATCGGAATTAAATAGAAAAGGCACAATGCCGACTTAAGTACAAGAAGTCTGACTCTTCTTACTGACTGTGTGTGGAATCATTAATGTGACACTAGTTATAGATTCCGATGCTTCACTTCTGGTTTACTGTATCCCTTGGACCTTCGTATTGACGATGAAAACAGAAATTGCATCGGAATTAAATACAAAAGGCACAATGCCGGCTTAGGTACAAGAAGACTGACTCTTTTTACTGACTATGTTTTGAACCATTCCTGTGACACTAGTTATAGTTTCCAATGCTTCACTTCAGGTCTACTGTATCCCTTGGACCTTCGTATTGACGATGGAACACAGAAATCGCAACGGAATTAAATACAAAAGGCACAATGCCGACTTAAGTACAAGAAGACTGACTCTTCTTACTGACTTTGTTTTGAACCATTCCTGTGACACTAGTTATAGATTCCGATGCTTCATTTCAGGTTTACTCTATCCCTTGGAACTTCATATTGACGATGAAACACAGATATTGCAACGGAACTAAATACAATTGGCACAATGCCGACTTAAGTACAAGACGACTGGCTCTTCCTACTATGTTTTGAACGATTCCTGTGACTTTTGTTATAGATTGCGATGCTTCACTTCAGGGTATACTGTATTCTTTGGACCATCTTATTGGCGACGAAATACAGAAATTGCACCGGATTTAATTAGAAAAGGCACAAAGCCGACTTAAGTACAAGAAGATTGACTCTTCTTACTGTCTATGTTTTGAACCATTTCTGTGACGCTAGTTATAGATTCCGATGCTTCACTTCAGGTCTACGGTATCCCTTGGGCCTTCTCATTGACGTTGAAACACAGCAAATGCATGGGAATTAAATACAAAAGGCACAATGGCGACTTAAGTACAAGAAGACTGACTCTTCTTACTGACTGTTTTGAACCATTCCTGTGACTCTAGTTATAGATTCCGATGCTTCACTTCAGGTTTACTGTATCCCTCTGACTATCTTATTGGCGATGAAACACAGAAATTGCATCGGAATTAAATACAAAAGGCACAATTCCAACTAAAGTACAAGAAGACTGACTCTTCTTACTGTCTATGTTTTGAACCATTCCTGTGACACTAGTTAGAGATTCCGATGCTTCACTTTAGGTTTACTGTATCCGTTGCACCTTCTTATTGACGATGAAACACAGAAATTGCATCGGAATTAAATACAAAAAGCACAATGCCGACTTAAGTACAAGAAGACTGACCCTTCTTACTGACTATGTTTTGAACCATTCCTGTGACACTAGATATAGATTACGAAGCTTCACTTCAGGTTTACTGTATCCATCTGACCTTCTTATTGACGATGAAACACAGAAATTGCTTCGGAATTAAATACAAAAAGCAAAATGCCGACATAAGAACAAGAAGACTGACTCTTCGTACTGAGTATGATTTGAACCATTCCTGTGACACTAGTTATAGATTCTGATGCTTCACTTCTGGTTTACTGTATCGTTCTGACCTTCTTATTGACGATGAAACACAGAAATTGCATCGGAATTAAGTAGAAAAGGCATAATGCCGACCTAAGTACAAGAAGACTGACTCTTACAACTGTCTATGTTTGGAACCATTCCTGTGACACTAGTTATAGATTCCGATGCTTCACTTCAGGATTACTATATCCCTAGGACCTTCTTATTGACGATGAAACACAGAAATTGCAACGGAACTAAATACAAAAGGCACAATGTTGATTTAAGTACAAGAAGACTGACTCTTATTACTGTCTATGTTGTGAACGATTCCTGTGACATTAGTTATAGATTCCGATGCTTCACTTTGGGTTTACTATATCCTTTGGACCATCTTATTGGTGACGAAGTACAGAAATTGCATCGGAATTAAATAGAAAAGGCTCAATGCCGACTTAAGTACAAGATGACTGTCGCTTGCCACCTTCCATGATTTGAACCATTCTTGTAACACTAGTTATAGATTCCGATGCTGCACTTCAGGTTAACTGTATCCCCCTGACCTTCTTTTTGACGATGAAACGCAGAAATTGCATCGGAATTAAATAGCAAAGGCACAATGCCGACGTAAGTACAAGAAGATTGACTCTTCCTACAGTCTATGTTTTGAACCACTTCTGTGACACTAGTTATAGATTCCGATGCTTCACTTCAGGTTTACTGTATCCTTTGGACCTTCTTATTGAAGATGAAACACAGAAATTGCAACGGAACTAAATACAAAACGTACAATGTTGAATTAAGACAAGAAGACTGACTCTTACTACTGTCTATGTTGTGAACGATTCCTGTGACATTAGTTATAGATTCCGATGCTTCACTTTGGGTTTACTATATCCTTTGGACCATCTTATTGGCGACGAAGTACAGAAATTGCATCGGAATTAAATAGAAAAGGCACAATGCCGACTTAAGTGCAAGAAGACTGACACTTCTTACTGACTATGTTTGTAACCATTCCAGTGACACTATTTATAGATTCCGATGCTTCACTTCAGGTTTACTGTATCCCTCTGACCTTCTTATTGACGATGAAACACAGATATTGCATCGGAATTAAATAGAAAAGGCACAATGCCGACTTAAGTACAAGAAGTCTGACTCTTCTTACTGACAATGTTTTGAACCATTCCTGTGACACTAGGTATAGATTCCGATGCTTCACTTTAGGTTTACTGTATCCCTTGTACCCACATGTTGACGATGAAACACAGAAATTGCATCGGAATTAAATAGAAAACGTACAACGCCGACTTAAGTACAAGAAAACTGACTCTTCTTACTGACTATGTTTGGAAAAATTCCAGTGACACTATTTATAGATTCCGATGCTTCACTTCAGGTTTACTGTATCCCTCTGACCTTCTTATTGACGATGAAACACAGATATTGCATCGGAATTAAATAGAAAAGGCACAATGCCGACTTAAGTACAAGAAGACTGACTCTTCTTACTGTCTATGTTTTGAACCATTCCTGTGACACTAGTTATAGATTCCGATGCTTCACTTCAGGTTTACTGTATCGTTCTGACCTTCTTATTGACGATGAAACACAGAAATTGCATCGGAATTAAATACAAAAGGCACAATGCCGACTTAAGAACAAGAAGACTTACTCTTCTTACTGACAGTTTTGAACCATTCCTGTGACACTAGTTATAGATTCCGGTGCTTCACTTCCGGTTTACTGTATCCCTCTGACGTACTTATTGATGATGAAACACAGAATTTGCATCGGAATTAAATACAAAGCACAATGCCAACTTAAGTACAAGAAGACTGACTCTTCTTACTGTCTATGTTTTGAACCATTCCTGTGACAGTAGTTATAGATTCCGATGCTTCACTTCAGGTCTACAGTATCCCTTGCACCTTCTCATTGACGATGAAGCACAGCAAATGCATTGGAATTAAATACAAAAGGCACAATGCCGACTTAAGTACAAGAAGACTGACTCTTATTGCTGACTGTTTTGAACCGTTCCTGTGACTCTAGTTATAGATTCCGATGCTTCATTTCTGGTTTACTGTATCCCTCTGACTATCTTATTGACGATGAAACACAGATATTGCATTGGAATTAAATACAAAAGGCACAATGCCGACTTAAGTACAAGAAGACTGACTCTTCTTACTGTCTATGTTTTGAACCATTCCTGTGACACTAGTTATAGATTCCGATGCTTCACTTCAGGTCTACTGTATCCCTTGGACCTTCTCATTGAAGATGAAGCACAGCAAATGCATTGGAATTAAATACAAAAGGCACAATGCCGACTTAAGTACAAGAAGACTGACTCTTCTTGCTGACTGTTTTGAACCGTTCCTGTGACTCTAGTTATAGATTCCGATGCTTCACTTCAGGTTTACTGGATCCGTTGCACCTTCTTACTGACGATGAAACACAGAAATTGCATCGGAATTAAATACAAAAGGCACAATGCCGACTTAAGTACAAGAAGACTGACCCTTCTTACTGTCTATGTTGTGAACCATTCCTGTGACACTAGTTATAGATTCCGATGCTTCACTTCTGGTTTACTGTATCCCTCTGACCCACTTATTGACGATGAAACACAGATATTGCATTGGAATTAAATAGAAAAGGCAAATGCCGACTTAAGTACAAGAAGACCGACTCTTCTTACTGACAATGTTTTGAACCATTCCTGTGACTCTAGTTATAGATTCCGATGCTTCACTTCTTATTGACGATGAAACACAGAAATTGCATCGGATATAAGTAGAAAAGGCATAATGCCGACTTAAGTACAAGAAGACTGACTCTTACTACTGTCTATGTTTTGAACCATTCCTGTGACACTAGTTATAGATTCCGATGCTTCACTTCAGGTTTACAGTATCCCTTGGACGTTCTTGTTGACGAAGAAACACAGAAATAGCATCGGAATTAAATAAAAGAGGCACAATGCCGACTTAACTACAAGAAGATCGACTCTTCTTAGTGTGTATGTTTTGAACCATTGCTGTGACGCTAGTTACAGATTCCGACGCTTCACATCAGGGTTACTGTTTTAATCTGACCTTCTCATTGACGATGAAACACAGAAATTGTTTCCGAATTAAATAGAAAAGGCACAATGCCGACTTAAATACAAGAAGACTGACTCTTCCTACTGTCTATGTTTTTGAACCATTCCTGTGACACTAGTTATAGATTCCGATGCTTCACCTTGGGTTTACTATATCCTTTGGACCATCTTATTGGCGACGAAGTAAAGAAATTGCATCGGAATTAAATAGAAAAGGCTCAATGCCGACTTAAGTACAAGATGACTGTCGCTTGCCACCTTCCATGATTTGAACCATTCTTGTAACACTAGTTATAGATTCCGATGCTGCACTTCAGGTTAACTGTATCCCCCTGACCTTCTTTTTGACGATGAAACGCAGAAATTGCATCGGAATTTAATAGCAAAGGCACAATGCCGACGTAAGTACAAGAAGATTGACTCTTCCTACAGTCTATGTTTTGAACCACTTCTGTGACACTAGTTATAGATTCCGATGCTTCACTTCAGGTTTACTGTATCCTTTGGACCTTCTTATTGACGATGAAACACAGAAATTGCAACGGAACTAAATACAAAACGCACAATGTTGACTTAAGTACAAGAAGACTGACTCTTACTACTGTCTATGTTGTGAACGATTCCTGTGACATTAGTTATAGATTCCGATGCTTCACTTTGGGTTTACTATATCCTTTGGACCATCTTATTGGCGATGAAGTACAGAAATTGCATCGGAATTAAATAGAAACGGCACAATGCCGACTTAAGTGCAAGAAGACTGACACTTCTTACTGACTATGTTTGGAACCATTCCAGTGACACTATTTATAGATTCCGATGCTTCACTTCAGGTTTACTGTATCCCTCTGACCTTCTTATTGACGATGAAACACAGATATTGCATCGGAATTAAATAGAAAAGGCACAATGCCGACCTAAGTACAAGAAGTCTGACTCTTCTTACTGACAATGTTTTGAACCATTCCTGTGACACTAGGTATAGATTCCGATGCTTCACTTTAGGTTTACTGTATCCCTTGTTCCCACATGTTGACGATGAAACACAGAAATTGCATCGGAATTAAATAGAAAACGTACAACGCCGACTTAAGTACAAGAAAACTGACTCTTCTTACTGACTATGTTTGGAAAAATTCCAGTGACACTATTTATAGATTCCGATGCTTCACTTCAGGTTTACTGTATCCCTCTGACCTTCTTATTGACGATGAAACACAGATATTGCATCGGAATTAAATAGAAAAGGCACAATGCCGACTTAAGTACAAGAAGACTGACTCTTCTTACTATGTTTTGAACCATTCCTGTGACACTAGTTATAGATTCCGATGCTTCACTTCAGGTTTACTGTATCGTTCTGACCTTCTTATTGACGATGAAACACAGAAATTGCATCGGAATTATATACAAAAGGCACAATGCCGACTTAAGAACAAGAAGACTTACTCTTCTTACTGACAGTTTTGAACCATTCCTGTGACACTAGTTATAGATTCCGGTGCTTCACTTCCGGTTTACTGTATCCCTCTGACGTACTTATTGATGATGAAACACAGAATTTGCATCGGAATTAAATACAAAGCACAATGCCAACTTAAGTACAAGAAGACTGACTCTTCTTACTGTCTATGTTTTGAACCATTCCTGTGACAGTAGTTATAGATTCCGATGCTTCACTTCAGGTCTACAGTATCCCTTGCACCTTCTCATTGACGATGAAGCACAGCAAATGCATTGGAATTAAATACAAAAGGCAAAATGCCGACTTAAGTACAAGAAGACTGACTCTTATTGCTGACTGTTTTGAACCGTTCCTGTGACTCTAGTTATAGATTCCGATGCTTCATTTCTGGTTTACTGTATCCCTCTGACTATCTTATTGACGATGAAACACAGATATTGCATTGGAATTAAATACAAAAGGCACAATGCCGACTTAAGTACAAGAAGACTGACTCTTCTTACTGTCTATGTTTTGAACCATTCCTGTGACACTAGTTATAGATTCCGATGCTTCACTTCAGGTCTACTGTATCCCTTGGACCTTCTCATTGAAGATGAAGCACAGCAAATGCATTGGAATTAAATACAAAAGGCACAATGCCGACTTAAGTACAAGAAGACTGACTCTTCTTGCTGACTGTTTTGAACCGTTCCTGTGACTCTAGTTATAGATTCCGATGCTTCACTTCAGGTTTACTGGATCCGTTGCACCTTCTTACTGACGATGAAACACAGAAATTGCATCGGAATTAAATAAAAAACTCACAATGCCGACTTAAGTACAAGAAGACTGACCCTTCTTACTGTCTATGTTGTGAACCATTCCTGTGACACTAGTTATAGATTCCGATGCTTCACTTCTGGTTTACTGTATCCCTCTGACCCACTTATTGACGATGAAACACAGATATTGCATTGGAATTAAATAGAAAAGGCAAATGCCGACTTAAGTACAAGAAGACCGACTCTTCTTACTGACAATGTTTTGAACCATTCCTGTGACTCTAGTTATAGATTCCGATGCTTCACTTCTTATTGACGATGAAACACAGAAATTGCATCGGATATAAGTAGAAAAGGCATAATGCCGACTTAAGTACAAGAAGACTGACTCTTACTACTGTCTATGTTTTGAACCATTCCTGTGACACTAGTTATAGATTCCGATGCTTCACTTCAGGTTTACAGTATCCCTTGGACGTTCTTGTTGACGAAGAAACACAGAAATAGCATCGGAATTAAATAAAAGAGGCACAATGCCGACTTAACTACAAGAAGATCGACTCTTCTTAGTGTGTATGTTTTGAACCATTGCTGTGACGCTAGTTACAGATTCCGACGCTTCACATCAGGGTTACTGTTTTAATCTGACCTTCTCATTGACGATGAAACACAGAAATTGTTTCGGAATTAAATAGAAAAGGCACAATGCCGACTTAAATACAAGAAGACTGACTCTTCCTACTGTCTATGTTTTTGAACCATTCCTGTGACACTAGTTATAGATTCCGATGCTTCACCTTGGGTTTACTATATCCTTTGGACCATCTTATTGGCGACGAAGTAAAGAAATTGCATCGGAATTAAATAGAAAAGGCTCAATGCCGACTTAAGTACAAGATGACTGTCGCTTGCCACCTTCCATGATTTGAACCATTCTTGTAACACTAGTTATAGATTCCGATGCTGCACTTCAGGTTAACTGTATCCCCCTGACCTTCTTTTTGACGATGAAACGCAGAAATTGCATCGGAATTTAATAGCAAAGGCACAATGCCGACGTAAGTACAAGAAGATTGACTCTTCCTACAGTCTATGTTTTGAACCACTTCTGTGACACTAGTTATAGATTCCGATGCTTCACTTCAGGTTTACTGTATCCTTTGGACCTTCTTATTGACGATGAAACACAGAAATTGCAACGGAACTAAATACAAAACGCACAATGTTGACTTAAGTACAAGAAGACTGACTCTTACTACTGTCTATGTTGTGAACGATTCCTGTGACATTAGTTATAGATTCCGATGCTTCACTTTGGGTTTACTATATCCTTTGGACCATCTTATTGGCGATGAAGTACAGAAATTGCATCGGAATTAAATAGAAACGGCACAATGCCGACTTAAGTGCAAGAAGACTGACACTTCTTACTGACTATGTTTGGAACCATTCCAGTGACACTATTTATAGATTCCGATGCTTCACTTCAGGTTTACTGTATCCCTCTGACCTTCTTATTGACGATGAAACACAGATATTGCATCGGAATTAAATAGAAAAGGCACAATGCCGACCTAAGTACAAGAAGTCTGACTCTTCTTACTGACAATGTTTTGAACCATTCCTGTGACACTAGGTATAGATTCCGATGCTTCACTTTAGGTTTACTGTATCCCTTGTTCCCACATGTTGACGATGAAACACAGAAATTGCATCGGAATTAAATAGAAAACGTACAACGCCGACTTAAGTACAAGAAAACTGACTCTTCTTACTGACTATGTTTGGAAAAATTCCAGTGACACTATTTATAGATTCCGATGCTTCACTTCAGGTTTACTGTATCCCTCTGACCTTCTTATTGACGATGAAACACAGATATTGCATCGGAATTAAATAGAAAAGGCACAATGCCGACTTAAGTACAAGAAGACTGACTCTTCTTACTGTCTATGTTTTGAACCATTCCTGTGACACTAGTTATAGATTCCGATGCTTCACTTCAGGTCTACAGTATCCCTTGGACCTTCTCATTGACGATGAAGCACTGCAAATGCATTGGAATTAAATACAAAAGGCACAATGCCGACTTAAGTACAAGAAGACTGACTCTTCTTGCTGACTGTTTTGAACCGTTCCTGTGACTCTAGTTATAGATTCCGATGCTTCATTTCTGGTTTACTGTATCCCTCTGACTATCTTATTGACGATGAAACACAGATATTGCATTGGAATTAAATACAAAAGGCACAATGCCGACTTAAGTACAAGAAGACTGACTCTTCTTACTCTCTATGTTTTGAACCATTCCTGTGACACTAGTTATAGATTCCGATGCTTCACTTCAGGTCTACTGTATCCCTTGGACCTTCTCATTGAAGATGAAGCACAGCAAATGCATTGGAATTAAATACAAAAGGCACAATGCCGACTTAAGTACAAGAAGACTGACTCTTCTTGCTGACTGTTTTGAACCGTTCCTGTGACTCTAGTTATAGATTCCGATGCTTCACTTCAGGTTTACTGGATCCGTTGCACCTTCTTACTGACGATGAAACACAGAAATTGCATCGGAATTAAATACAAAGGGCACAATGCCGACTTAAGTACAAGAAGACTGACCCTTCTTACTGTCTATGTTGTGAACCATTCCTGTGACACTAGTTATAGATTCCGATGCTTCACTTCTTGTTTACTGTATCCCTCTGACCCACTTATTGACGATGAAACACAGATATTGCATTGGAATTAAATAGAAAAGGCAAATGCCGACTTAAGTACAAGAAGACCGACTCTTCTCACTGACAATGTTTTGAACCATTCCTGTGACTCTAGTTATAGATTCCGATGCTTCACTTCTTATTGACGATGAAACACAGAAATTGCATCGGATATAAGTAGAAAAGGCATAATGCCGACTTAAGTACAAGAAGACTGACTCTTACTACTGTCTATGTTTTGAACCATTCCTGTGACACTAGTTTTATATTCCGATGCTTCACTTTAGGTTTACTGTATCCCTTGTACCCTCTTGTTGACGATGAAACACAGAAATTGCATCGGAAATGAATAGAAAACGTACAATGCCGACATAAGTACAAGATGACCGACTCTTCTTACTATCTATGCTTTGAACCATTCCTGTGACTCTAGTTACAGATTCCGATGCTTCAGTTCAGTGTTACTTTATTAATCTGACCTTCTTATTGACGATGAAACACAGAAATTGCATCGGAATTAAATACAAAAGGCACAATGCCGACTTAAGTACAAGAAGACTGACTCTTCTTACTGTCTATGTTTTGAACCATTCCTGTGACACTAGTTATAGATTCCGATGCTTCACTTAAGGTTTACTGTATCGTTCTGAACTTCTTATTGACGATGAAACACAGAAATTGCATCGGAAATAAATACAAAAGGCACAATGCCTACTTAAGTACAAGAAGTCTGACTCTTCTTACTGACTACGTTTTGTACCATTCCTGTGACACTAGTTATATATTCCGATGCTTCACTTCTGGTTTACTGTATCCCTCTGACCTTCGTTTTGACGATGAAATACAGAAATTGCATCGGAATTAAATAGAAAAGGAACAATGCTGCCTTAAGTACAAGAAGACTGACTATTCTAACTGTCTATGTTTGAACCATTCCTGTGACACTAGTTATAGATTCCGATGCTTCACTTCAGGTTTACAGCATCCCTTGGACCTTCTTATTGACGATGAAACACAGAAATTGCATCGGAATTAAATAGAAAAAGCACAATGCCGACTTAAGTACAAGAAGACTGACTCTTCTTACTTACTGCTTTAAACATTTCCCGTGACACTAGTTATAAATTCCGATGCTTCACTTCCGGTTTACTGTATCCCTCTGACCTTCTTATTGACGATGAAACACAGAATTTGCATCGGAATTATATACAAAAGGCGCAGTGCCAACTTAAGTACAAGAAGACTGACTCTTCTTACTGACTACGTTTTGAACCATTCCTGTGACACGAGTTATAGATTCCGATGCTTCACTTCAGGTTTACTGTATCCCTTGGACCTTCGTATTGACGATGAAACACAGAAATTGCATCGGAATTAAATACAAAAGGCACAATGCCGACTTAAGGACAAGAAGACTGACTCTACATACTGACTATGTTTTGAAACATTCCTGTGACACTAGTTATAGATTACGATGATTCACTTCAGGTTTACTGTATCCCTCGGTCTTTCTTATTGACGATGAAGCAGAGAAATTGCATCGGAATTAAATAGAAAAAGCACAATGCCGACGTAAGTACAAGAAGACTGACTCTTCTTACTGAGTATATTTGGAACCATTCCTGTGACCCTAGTTATAGATTCCGATGCTTCAATTCAAGTTTACTGTATCCCTGTGACCTTCTTATTGACGATGAAACACAGATATTGCATCGGAATTAAATGGAAAAGGAAGAATGCCGACTTAAGTACAAGAAGACTGACTCTTCTTACTGACTATGTTTTGAACCATTGCTGTGCCACAAGTTATAGATTCCGATGCTTCACATCAGGTTTACTGTATCCCTCTGAACTTCATATTGACGATGAAACACAGAAATTGTATGGTAATTAAATAGAAAAGGCACAATGCCGACTTAAGTACAAGAAGACTGACTCTACTTACTGTCTATGTTTTGAGCGATTCCTGTGACATTAGTTATGGATTCCGATGCTTCACTTCAGGTTTACTGTTTCCTTTGGACCATCTTATTGGCGACGAAATACAGAAATTTCATCGGGATAAATAGAAAAAGCTCAATGCCGACTTAAGGACTAGAAGACTGACTCTACATACTGACTATGATTTGAAACAATCCTGTGACACTAGTTATAGATTACGATGATTCACTTCAGGTTTACTGGATCCCTCGGACTTTCTTATTGACGATGAAACACAGATATTGCATCGGAATTAAATAGAAAAGGCACAATGCCGACTTAAGTACAAGAAGATTGACTCTTCCAACTGTCTATGTTTTCAACCATTCCTGTGACACTACTTATAGATTCCGATGCTGCACTTCAGGTTTACTGCATCCCTTGGACCTTCTTATTGACGATATAACACAGAAATTGCATCGGAATTAAATAGAAAAGGCACAATGCCGACTTAAGTACCAGAAGACTGACTCTTCTTACTGACTGCTTTGAACCATTCCTGTAACACTAGTTATAAATTCCGATGCTACACTTCCGGTTTACTGTATCCCTCTGACCTTCTTATTGACGATGAAACACAGAATTTGCATCGGAATTATATACAAAAGCCACAGTGCCAACTTAAGTACAAGAAGACTGACTCTTCTTACTGACTACGTTTTGAACCATTCCTGTGACACTAGTTATAGATTCCGATGCTTCACTTCAGGTTTACTGTATACCTTGGACCTTCGTATTGACGATGAAACACAGAAATTGCATCGGAATTAAATACAGACGGCACAATGCCGACTTTTAAGTACAAGAAGACTGACTCTTCTTACTGACTGTTTTGAACCATTCCTGTGACACTAATTATAGATTCCGATGCTCCACTTCAGGTTTACTGTATCTCTCTGACCTTCTTATTGACGATGAAACACAGAAATTGCATCGGAATTAAATACAAAATGCACAATGCCGACTTAAGTACAAGAAGACTGAATCTTCTTGCTGTCTATGTTTTGAACCATGCCTGCGACACTAGTTATAGATTCCGATGCTTCACTTCAGGTTTACTGTATCCGTCTGACTTTCGTATTGACGATGAAACTCAGATATTGCATCGGAATTAAATAGAAAAGGCACAATGCCGACTTAAGTACCAGAAGACTGACTCTTCTTACTGACTGCTTTGAACCATTCCTGTAACACTACTTATAAATTCCGATGCTTCACTTCCGGTTTACTCTCTCCCTCTGACCTTCTTATTGACGATGAAACACAGAAATTGCATCGGAATTAAATACAAAAGGCACAATGCCGACTTACGTACAAGAAGACTGACTCTTCCTACAGTCTATGTTTTGAACCATTCCTGTGACACTAGTTTTAGATTACGATGCTTCACTTCAGGTTTACTGTTTCCCTCTGACCTTCTTATTGACGATGAAACACAGAAATTGCATCGGAATTAAATACAAAAGGCACATTTCCGGCTTAAGTACAAAAAGACTGACTCTTCCTACTGTCTATGTTTTGAACCATTCCTGTGAAAGTAGTTATAGATTCCCATGTTTACTGTGTCCCTCTGACCATCTTTTTGACGATGAAACACAGAAATTGCATCGGAATTAAAAAGAAAAGGAACAATGCTGCCTTAAGTACAAGAAGACTGACTCTTCTTAGTGTCTATGTTTGAACCATTCCTGTGACACTAGTTATAGATTCCGATGCTTCACTTCAGGTTTACTGCATCCCTTGGACCTTCTTATTGACGATGAACCACAGAAATTGCATCGGAATTAAATAGAAAAGGCACAATGCCGACTTAAGTACCAGAAGACTGACTCTTCTTACTGACTGCTTTGAACCATTCCTGTAACACTACTTATAAATTCCGATGCTTCACTTCCGGTTTACTGTATCCCTCTGGCCTTCTTATTGACGATGAAACACAGAATTTGCATCGGAATTGTATACAAAAGGCACAGTGCCAACTTAAGTGCAAGAAGACTGACTCTTCTTACTGACTACGTTTAGAACCATTCCTGTGATACTAGTTATAGATTCCGATGCTTCACTTCAGGTTTACTGTATACCTTGGACCTTCGTATTGACGATGAATCACAGATATTGCATCGGAATTAAATACAAAAGGCACAATGCCGACTTAAGTACAAGAAGGCATACTCTTATTACTGACGATGTTTTGAACCATTCCTGTGACTACTTATAGATTTCGATGCTTCACTTCAGGTTTACTCTATCGCTAGGACCTTCTTTTGACGATGAAACACAGAAATGGCAACGGAACTAAATACAAAAGGCACAATGCCGACTTAAGTACAAGAAGACTGACTCTTCTTATTGACTGTTTGAACCATTCCTGTGACACTAATTATAGATTCCGATGCTCCACTTCAGGTTTACTGTATCTCTCTGACCTTCTTATTGACGATGAAAGACAGAAATTGCATCGGAATTAAATACAAAATGCACAATGCCGACTTAAGTACAAGAAGACTGACACTTCTTGCTGCCTATGTTTCGAACCATGCCTGTGACACTAGTTATAGATTCCGATGCTTCACCTCAGGTTTACTGTATCCCATGGACCTTCTTATTGACGATGAAACACAGAAATTGACTCGAAATTAAATACAAAAGCACAATGCCGACTTAAGTACAAGAAGACTAACCCTTGTCCCTGTCTATGTTTTGAACCATTCCTGTGACACTAGTTATTTATTCCCATGCTTCACTTCAGGTTTACTGTATCCCTCTGACGTTCTTATTGGCGATGAAACACAGAAATTGCATCGGAATTAAATAGATAGGGTACAATGCCGACGTAAGTACAAGAAGAGTGACTCTTCTTGTTGTCTATGTTTTGAATCAATCCAGTGAAACTAGTTATAGATTCCGACGCTTCACTTCAGGTTTACTGTATCCCTCTGACCTTCTTATTGACGATGAAACATTGAAATTGCAACGGAATTAAATAGAAAAGGCACAATGCCGACTTAAGTACAAAAAGACAGACTCTTCTTACTGACTAGGTTTTGAACCATTCCTGTGACACTAGTTATAGATTCCGATGCTTCACTTCTGGTTTACTGTATCCCTCTGACCTTCTTATTGACGACGAGACACAGAAATTGCATCGGAATTAAATAGATAAGGCACAATGCCGACTTAAGTACAAGAAGACTGACTCTTCTTATTGTCTATGTTTTGAACCATTCCTGTAGTTATAGATACCGATGCTACACGTCAGGTTTACTGTATCCCTCCGACCTTCTTATTGACGATGAAACACAGAAATTGCATCGGAATTAAATAGAAAAGGCACAATGCCGACCTAAGTACAAGAAGACCGACTCTTCTTACTGTCTATGTTTTGAACCATTCCTGTGACGCTAGTTACAGATTCCGATGCTTCATTTCAGGGTTACTGTATCCCTCTGACCTTCTTATTGACGATGAAACACTGAAATTGCAACGGAATTAAATAGAAAAAGCACATTGCCGACTTAAGTACAAGAAGTCTGACTCTTCCTACTGTCTATGTTTTGAACCATTCCTGTGACACTAGTTACAGATTCCGATGCTTCACTTCAGGTTTACTGTATCCCTTGGACTTTCTAATTGACGATGAAACAAAGAAATCGCGTCGGAATTAAATACAAAATGCACAATGCCGACTTAAGTACAAGAAGGCTGACTCTTCTTACTGACTCTTTTGAACCATTCCTGTGACACTAGTTATAGATTCCGTTGCCTCACTTCAGGTTTACTGTATCCCTTTGACCTTCTTATTGACGATGAAACACAGAAAATGCATCGGAAGTAAATACAAAAGGCACGATGCCGACTTATGTACATGTAGACTGAATCTTCCTACTGTCTATGATTTGAACCATTCCTGTGCCACTAGTTATAGATTCCGATGCTTCATTTCAGGTTTACTGTATCCCTTGGATTTCCTTATTGACGAAAAAACACAGAAATTGCATCGGAATTAAATACGAAATGCACAATGCCGACTTAAGTACAAGAAGGCTGACTCTTACTACTGACTCTTTTGAACCATTCCTGGGACACTAGTTATAGATTCCGTTGCCTCACTTCAGGTTTACTGTATCCCTTGGACCTTCTTATTGACGATGAAAAACAGAAATTGCATCGGAATTAAATAGAAACGGCACAATGCCGACTTTAGTACAAGAAGTCTGACTCTTACTACTGTCTATGCTTTGAACCATTCGTGTGACACTAGTTATAGATTGCGATGCTTCACTTCACGTTTACTGTATCCCTTGGACCTTCTTATTGACGATGAAACACAGAAATTTCATCGGAATTAAATACAAAACGCACAATGCCGTCTTAAGTACAAGAAGATTGACTCTTCGTACTGACTATGTTTTGAACCATTCCTGTGACACTAGTTATAGATTCCGACGATTCACTTCAGGTTTACTGTATCCTTTGGACCTTCTTATTTACGATGAAACACAGAAATTGCATCGCAATTAAATAGAAAAGGCACAATGCCGACTTAAGTACAAGAAGGCTGACTCTTCTTACTGAGCATGTTTTGAACCATTCCTGTGACACTAGTTACAGATTCCGATGCTTCACTTCAGGTTTACTGTATCCCTTGGACCTTCTTATTGACGATGAAACACAGAAATTTCATCGGAATTAAATACAAAAGGCACAATGCCGACTTTAGTACAAGAAGACTGACTCCTATTACTGACTATGATTTGAACCATTCCTGTGCCACTAGTTATAGATTCCGATGCTTCATTTCAATTTTACTGTATCCCTTGGATTTCCTTATTGACGATGAAACACAGATAGTGCATCGGAGTTAGATACAAAAGGCACAATGCCGACTTAAGTACAAGAGGACTAACTCTTCCTACTGTCTATGTTTTGAACCATTCCTGTGACACTAGTTATAGAGTCCGATGCTTCACTTCAGGTTTACTGTATCCCTCTGACATTTTTTTTGACGATGAAACACAGAAATTGCATCGGAATTAAATAGAAAAGGCACAATGCCGACTTAAGTACAAGAAGACTGACTCTTCTTACTGTCAATGTTTTGAACCATTCCTGTGACACTATTTATAGATTCCGATGCTTCACCTCAGATTTACTGTATCCCTTGGACCTTCTTATTGACGATGAAAGACAGAAATTGCATCGGAATTAAATACAAAAGGCACAATGCCGACTTAAGTACAAGAAGACTGACTCTTCTTACTGACTGTTTTGAACCATTCCAGTGACACTAGTTAAGGATTACGATTTTTCACTTCAGGTTTGCTGTATCCCTCTGACCTTCGAACTGACGATGAAACACAGAAATTGCATTGGAATTAAATACAAAAGCCACAATGCCGACATAAGTACAAGAAGACTGACTCTTATTACTGTCTATGTTTTGAACCTTTCCTGTGACACTAGTTATAGATTCCGAAGGTTCACTTCAGGTTTACTGTATCCCTTGGACGTTCTTATTGACGATGAAACACTGAAATTTCATCGGAATATATTTGAAAAAGCACAGTGCCGACTTAAGTACAAGAAGACTGATTCTTCTTACTGACTATGTTTTGAACCATTCCTGTGGCGCTAGTTACAGATTCGGATGCTTCACTTCCGGTTTACAGTATCCCTTGGACCTTCTTATTGACGATGACACACAGATATTGCATCGGAATTAAATACAAAAGGCACAATGACGACGTAAGTACAAGAAGACTGACTCTTCTTACTGATTATGTTTTGAACCATTCCTGTGACACTAGTTAGAGATTCCGATGCTTCACTTCAGGTTTACTGTATCCCTCTGACCTTCTTATTGACGAGGAAACACAGTAATTGCTTCGGAATTAAATACAAAAGGCACAATGCCAACTTCAGTACAAGAAGACTGACTCTTCTTACCGACTGCGTTTTGAACCATTCCTGTGACACTAGTTATAGATTCTGATGCTTCCCTCCAGGTTTACTCTATCCCTAGGACCTTCATATTGACGATGAAACACAGATATTGCAACGGAACTAAATACAAAAGGCACAATGCCGACGTAAGTACAAGAAGACATACTCTTATTACTGACTATGTTTTGAACCATTCCTGTGACTACTTATAGATTCCGATGCTTCACTTGAGGTATACTGTATCCTTTGGACCACCTTATTGGCGACGAAATACAGACATTGCATCGGAATTAATTAGAAAAGGCATAATGCCGACTTAAGTACAAGAAGACTGACTCTACTTACTATGTTTTGAACCATTGCTGTGACACTAGTTATAGATTCCGATGCTTCACTTCAGGTCTACAGTATCCCTTGGACCTTCTCATTGACGATGAAACACAGCAAATGCATTGGAATTAAATACAAAAGGCACAATGCCGACTTAAATACAAGAAGACTGACTCTTCTTACTAACTGTTTTGAACCGTTCCTGTGACTCTAGTTATAGATTCCGGGGCTTCACTTCTGATTTACTGTATCTCTCTGACTATCTTATTGACGATGAAACACAGATATTGCATTGGAATTAAATACAAAAGGCACAATGCCGACATAAGTACAAGAAGACAGACTCTTCTTACTGTCTATGTTTTGAACCATTTCTGTGACACTAGTTATAGATTGCGATGCTTCAACTCAGGTTTACTGTATCCGTTGCACCTTCATATTGACGATGAAACACAGAAATTGCATCGGAATTAAATACAAAAGGCAAAATGCCGACTTAAGTACAAGAAGACTGACTCTTCGTACTGACTATGATTTAAACCATTCCTGTGACACTAGTTATAGATTACGATGATTCACTTCAGGTTTACTGTATCCCTTGGACCTTCTTACTGACGATGAAACACAGAAATTGCATCGGAATTAAATAGAAAAGGCTCAATGCCGACTTAAGTACAAGAAGACTGACTCTTCTTACTGATTATGTTTGGAACCATTCCTGTGACACTATTTATAGATTCCGATGCTTCACTACAGGTTTACTGTATCCATCTGACCTTGTTATTGACGATGAAACACAGATATTGCATCGGAATTAAATAGAAAAGGCACAAAGCCGACCTAAGTACAAGAAGTCTGACTCTTCTTACTGACTATGTTTTGAACCATTCCTGTGACACTAGTTATAGATTCCGATGCTTCACTTCACGATTACCCTATCCCTAGGACCTTCTTATTGACGATGAATCACAGAAATTGCAACGGAACTAAATACAAAAGGCACAATGAAGACGTAAGTACAAGATGAATGACTCTTACTACTGTCTATGCTTTGAACGATGCCTGTGACATTAGTTATAGATTCCGATGCTTCACTTCAGGTTTACTGTATCCCTTGGACCTTCGTATTGACGATGAAACACAGAAATTGCATCGGAATTAAATAGAAAAGGCACAATCCCGACTTAAGGACAAGAAGACTGACTCTACATACTGACTGTTTTGAAACATTCCTGTGACACTAGTTATAGATTACGATGATTCACTTCAGGTTTACTGTATCCCTCGGACTCTCTTATTGACGATGAAGCACAGAAATTGCATCGGAATTAAATAGAAAAAGCACAATGCCGACGTAAGTACAAGAAGACTGACTCTTCTTACTGAGTATATTTGGAACCATTCCTGTGACACTAGTTATAGATTCCGATGCTTCAATTCAAGTTTACTGTATCCCTCTGACCTTCATATTGACGATGAAACACAGATATTGCATCGGAATTAAATAGAAAAGGAACAATGCCGACTAAGTACAAGAAGACTGACTCTTCTTACTGACTATGTTTTGAACCATTGCTGTGACACAAGTTATAGATTCCGATGCTTCACATCAAGTTTACTGTATCCCTCTGAACTTCATATTGACGATGAAACACAGAAATTGTATCGGAATTAAATAGAAAAGGCACAATGCCGACTTAAGTACAAGAAGACTGACTCTTCTTACTGTCTATGTTTTGAGCGATTCCTGTGACATTAGTTATGGATTCCGATGCTTCACTTCAGGTTTACTGTTTCCTTTGGACCATCTTATTGGCGACGAAATACAGAAATTTCATCGGGATAAATAGAAAATGCTCAATGCCGACTTAAGGACTAGAAGACTGACTCTACATACTGACTATGTTTTGAAACATTCCTCTGACACTAGTTATAGATTACGATGATTCACTTCAGGTTTACTGTATCCCTCGGACTTTCTTATTGACGATGAAACACAGATATTGCATCGGAATTAAATAGAAAAGGCACAATGCCGACTTAAGTACAAGAAGATTGACTCTTCCAACTGTCTATGTTTTCAACCATTCCTGTGACACTAGTTATAGATTCCGATGCTTCACTTCACGTTTACTGCATTCCTTGGACCTTCTTATTGACGATAAAACACAGAAATTGCATCGTAATTAAATAGAAAAGGCACAATGCCGACTTAAGTACCAGAAGACTGACTCTTCTTACTGACTGCTTTGAACCATTCCTGTAACACTAGTTATAAATTCCGATGCTTTACTTCCGGTTTACTGTATCCCTCTGACCTTCTTATTGACGATGAAACACAGAATTTGCAACGGAATTATATACAAAAGGCACAGTGCCAACCTAAGTACAAGAAGACTGACTCTTCTTACTGACTACGTTTTGAACCATTCCTGTGACACTAGTTATAGATTCCGATGCTTCACTTCAGGTTTACTGTATACCTTGGACCTTCGTATTGACGATGAAACACAGAAATTGCATCGGAATTAAATACAAAAGGCACAATGACGACGTAAGTACAAGAAGACTGACTCTTCTTACTGATTATGTTTTGAACCATTCCTGTGACACTAGTTAGAGATTCCGATGCTTCACTTCAGGTTTACTGTATCCCTCTGACCTTCTTATTGACGAGGAAACACAGTAATTGCTTCGGAATTAAATACAAAAGGCACAATGCCAACTTCAGTACAAGAAGACTGACTCTTCTTACCGACTGCGTTTTGAACCATTCCTGTGACACTAGTTATAGATTCTGATGCTTCACTCCAGGTTTACTCTATCCCTAGGACCTTCATATTGACGATGAAACACAGATATTGCAACGGAACTAAATACAAAAGGCACAATGCCGACGTAAGTACAAGAAGACATACTCTTATTACTGACTATGTTTTGAACCATTCCTGTGACTACTTATAGATTCCGATGCTTCACTTGAGGTATACTGTATCCTTTGGACCACCTTATTGGCGACGAAATACAGACATTGCATCGGAATTAATTAGAAAAGGCATAATGCCGACTCAAGTACAAGAAGACTGACTCTACTTACTATGTTTTGAACCATTGCTGTGACACTAGTTATAGATTCCGATGCTTCACTTCAGGTCTACAGTATCCCTTGGACCTTCTCATTGACGATGAAACACAGCAAATGCATTGGAATTAAATACAAAAGGCACAATGCCGACTTAAATACAAGAAGACTGACTCTTCTTACTAACTGTTTTGAACCGTTCCTGTGACTCTAGTTATAGATTCCGGGGCTTCACTTCTGATTTACTGTATCCCTCTGACTATCTTATTGACGAAGAAACACAGATATTGCATTGGAATTAAATACAAAAGGCACAATGCCGACATAAGTACAAGAAGACTGACTCTTCTTACTGTCTATGTTTTGAACCATTTCTGTGACACTAGTTATAGATTGCGATGCTTCAACTCAGGTTTACTGTATCCGTTGCACCTTCATATTGACGATGAAACACAGAAATTGCATCGGAATTAAATACAAAAGGCAAAATGCCGACTTAAGTACAAGAAGACTGACTCTTCGTACTGACTATGATTTAAACCATTCCTGTGACACTAGTTATAGATTACGATGATTCACCTCAGGTTTACTGTATCCCTTGGACCTTCTTACTGACGATGAAACACAGAAATTGCATCGGAATTAAATAGAAAAGGCTCAATGCCGACTTAAGTACAAGAAGACTGACTCTTCTTACTGATTATGTTTGGAACCATTCCTGTGACACTATAGATTCCGATGCTTCACTACAGGTTTACTGTATCCACCTGTCCTTGTTATTGACAATGAAACACAGATATTGCATCGGAATTAAATAGAAAAGGCACAAAGCCGACCTAAGTACAAGAAGTCTGACTCTTCTTACTGACTATGTTTTGAACCATTCCTGTGACACTAGTTATAGATTCCGATGCTTCACTTCACGATTACCCTATCCCTAGGACCTTCTTATTGACGATGAATCACAGAAATTGCAACGGAACTAAATACAAAAGGCACAATGAAGACGTAAGTACAAGATGAATGACTCTTACTACTGTCTATGCTTTGAACGATGCCTGTGACATTAGTTATAGATTCCGATGCTTCACTTCAGGTTTACTGTATCCCTCTGACCTTCGTTTTGACGATGAAATACAGAAATTGCATCGGAATTAAATAGAAAAAGCACATTGCCGACTTAAGTACAAGAAGACTGACTCTTCTTACTGACTGCTTTAAACCATTCCTGTGACACTAGTTATAAATTCCGATGCTTCACTTCCGGTTTACTGTATCCCTCTGACCTTCTTATTGACGATGAAACACAGAATTTGCATCGGAATTATATACAAAAGGCGCAGTGCCAACTTAAGTACAAGAAGACTGACTCTACATACTGACTGTTTTGAAACATTCCTGTGACACTAGTTATAGATTACGATGATTCACTTCAGGTTTACTGTATCCCTCGGACTCTCTTATTGACGATGAAGCACAGAAATTGCATCGGAATTAAATAGAAAAAGCACAATGCCGACGTAAGTACAAGAAGACTGACTCTTCTTACTGAGTATATTTGGAACCATTCCTGTGACACTAGTTATAGATTCCGATGCTTCAATTCAAGTTTACTGTAACCCTCTGACCTTCATATTGACGATGAAACACAGATATTGCATCGGAATTAAATAGAAAAGGAACAATGCCGACTAAGTACAAGAAGACTGACTCTTCTTACTGACTATGTTTTGAACCATTGCTGTGACACAAGTTATAGATTCCGATGCTTCACATCAAGTTTACTGTATCCCTCTGAACTTCATATTGACGATGAAACACAGAAATTGTATCGGAATTAAATAGAAAAGGCACAATGCCGACTGAAGTACAAGAAGACTGACTCTTCTTACTGTCTATGTTTTGAGCGATTCCTGTGACATTAGTTATGGATTCCGATGCTTCACTTCAGGTTTACTGTTTCCTTTGGACCATCTTATTGGCGACGAAATACAGAAATTTCATCGGGATAAATAGAAAATGCTCAATGCCGACTTAAGGACTAGAAGACTGACTCTACATACTGACTATGTTTTGAAACATTCCTCTGACACTAGTTATAGATTACGATGATTCACTTCAGGTTTACTGTATCCCTCGGACTTTCTTATTGACGATGAAACACAGAAATTGCATCGGAATTAAATAGAAAAAGCACAATGCCGACTTAAGTACAAGAAGATTGACTCTTCCAACTGTCTATGTTTTCAACCATTCCTGTGACACTAGTTATAGATTCCGATGCTTCACTTCACGTTTACTGCATTCCTTGGACCTTCTTATTGACGATAAAACACAGAAATTGCATCGGAATTAAATAGAAAAGGCACAATGCCGACTTAAGTACCAGAAGACTGACTCTTCTTACTGACTGCTTTGAACCATTCCTGTAACACTAGTTATAAATTCCGATGCTTTACTTCCGGTTTACTGTATCCCTCTGACCTTCTTATTGACGATGAAACACAGAATTTGCAACGGAATTATATACAAAAGGCACAGTGCCAACCTAAGTACAAGAAGACTGACTCTTCTTACTGACTACGTTTTGAACCATTCCTGTGACACTAGTTATAGATTCCGATGTTCACTTCAGGTTTACTGTATACCTTGGACCTTCGTATTGACGATGAAACACAGAAATTGCATCGGAATTAAATACAAACGGCACAATGCCGACTTTTAAGTACAAGAAGACTGACTCTTCTTACTGACTATGTTTTGAACCATTCCTGTGACACTACTTATAGATTTCGATGCTTCACTTCAGGTTTGGTCTATCCCTAGGACCTACTTTTGACGATGAAACACAGAAATAGCAACGGAACTAAATCCAAAAGGCACAATGCCGACTTAAGTACAAGAAGACTGACTCTTCTTACTGACTGTTTGAACCATTCCTGTGACACTAATTATAGATTCCGATGCCCCACTTCAGGTTTACTGTATCTCTCTGACCTTCTTATTGACGATGAAACACAGAAATGCATCGGAATTAAATACAAAATGCACAATGCCGACTTAAGGACAAGAAGACTGACTCTACGTACTGACTGTGTTTTGAACCATTGCTGTACACTAGTTTTAGATTACGATGCTTCACTCCAGGTTTACTGTATCCCTCTGACCTTCGTATTGACGATGAAACACAGAAATTGCATCGGAATTAAATACAAAAGGCACAATGCCGACTGAAGGACAAGAAGACTGACTCTACGTACTGACTATGTTTTGAACCATTCCTGTGACACTAGTTTTAGATTACGATGCTTCACTTCAGGTTTACTGTTTCCCTCTGACCTTCTTATTGACGATGAAACGCAGAAATTGCATCGGAATTAAATACAAAAGGCACATTTCCGGCTTAAGTACAAAAAGACTGACTCTTCCTACTGTCTACGTTTTGAACCATTCCTGTGAAACTAGTTATAGATTCCGATGTTTACTGTGTCCCTCTGACCATCTTTTTGACGATGAAACACAGATATTGCATCGGAATTAAAAAGAAAAGGAACAATGCTGCCTTAAGTACAAGAAGACTGACTCTTCTTAGTGTCTATGTTTGAACCATTCCTGTGACACTAGTTATAGATTCCGATGCTTCACTTCAGGTTTACTGCATCCCTTGGACCTTCTTATTGACGATGAAACACAGAAACTGCATCGGAATCAAAGAGAAGAGCACAATGAGCACAATGCGGACTTAAGTACAAGAAGACTGACTCTTCCTACTGTCTATGGTTTGAACCATTCCAGTGACACTAGTTATAGATTCCGATGCTTCACTTCAGGTTTACTGTATCCCTTGGGCCTTCTTATTGACGATTAAACACAGAAATTGCATCGGAATTAAGTAGAAAAGGCACAATGCCGACCAAAGTACACGAAGGCTGACCCTTCTTACTGTATATATTTTGAACCATTCCTGTGACGCTATTTACAGATTCAGATGCTTCACTTCAGGTTTACTGTATCCTTCTGACCATCATAATGACGATGAAACACAGAAATTGCATCGGAATTAAATAGAAAAGGCACAATGCCGTTTTAAGTACAAGAAGACTGACCCTTCCTACTGTCTATATTTGAACCATTCCGGTGACGCTAGTTATAGATTCCGATGCTTCACTTCAGGTTTTACTGTATCCCTCTGACCTCTTCTTATAGACGATGAAACACAGATAATTGCATCGGAATTAAATAGAAGAAGCACAATGCCGATACAGTACAAGAAAACTGACTCTTCTTACTGTCTATGTTTTGAACCATTTCCGGTGACGCTAGTTATAGATTCCGATGATTCACTTCAGGTTTACTGTATCCCTTAAACCTTCTTATTGACGATGAAACACAGAAATTGCATCGGAATTAAATACAAAAGGCACAATGCCGACTTAAGTACATGTAGACTGACTCTTCCTACTGTCTATGCTTTGAAACACTCCTGTGACACTAGTTATAGAATACGATGCTTCATTTCAGGATTACTGTATCCGTTGGACCTTCTTACTGACGATGAAACACAGAAAGTGCAACGGAATTAAATAGAAAAGGCACAATGCCGACTTAAGTACAAGAAGACTGACTCTTCCTACTGTCTATGTTTTGAACCATTCCTGTGACACTAGTTATAGATTCCGATGCCTTACTTCAGGTTTACTGTACCCTTCTCACTTTCTTATTGACGATGAAACACAGAAATTGCATCGGAATAATATAGAAAAGGCACAATGCCGACTTAAGTACAAGAAGACTCACTCTTCCTACTTTCTATGCTTTTGAACCATTCCTGTGACACTAGTTATAGAATCCAATTCTTCACTTCAGGTTTACTGTATCCCTCTGACCTTCTTATTGACGATTAAACACAGAAATTGCATCGGAATTAAATACAAAAGGCACAATGCTGACTCAAGTACAAGAAGACTGACTCTATCTACTGTCTATGTTTTGAACCATTCCTGTGACACTAGTTATAGATTCCGATGCTTCACTTCAGGTTTACTGTATCCCGTGGACGTTCTTATTGAGGATGAAACACTAAAATTGTATCGGAATTAAATAGAAAAAAGCACAGTGCCGACTTCAGTACAAGAAGACTGACTCTTACTACTGTCTATGCTTTGAACCATTCCTGTGACACTAGTTATAGATTCCGATGCTTCACTTCAGGTTTACTGTATCGATCTGACCTTCTTGTTGTCGATGATAGACAGAAATTGCATCGGAATTAAATACAAAAGGCACAATGCCGACTTAAGTACAAGAAGACTGACTCTTCTTATTGCCTGTGTTTTGAACCATTCCTGTGACGCTAGTTACAGATTCTGATGCTTCACTTCAGGTTTACTGCATCCCTATGACCTTCATGTTGACGATGAAACACAGAAATTGCATCGGAATTAAATAGAAAAGGCACAATATCGACTTAAGTACAAGTAGACTGACTCTTATTACTGACTATGTTTTGAACTCTTCCTGTGACACTAGTTATAGATTCCGATGCTTCACTTCAGGTTTACTGTATCCCTCTGACCTTCTTATTGACGATGAAACACAGAAATTGCATCGGAATTATATAGAAATGGCACAATGCCGACTTAAGTACAAGAAGAGTGACTCTCCTTACTGTCTGTGTTTTGAACCATTCCTGTGACACTAGTTATAGATTCCGATGCTTCACTTCAGGGTTACTGTATCCCTTGGACCTTCGTATGGACGATGAAACACAGAAATTGCATTGGTATTAAATACAAAAGGCACAATGCCGACTTAAATACAAGAAGACTGACCCGTCTTACTGTCTATGTTTTGAACCATTCCAGTGACACTAGTTATAGATTCCGATGCTTCACTTCAGGTTTACTGTATCCCTTGGACCTTCTTATTGACGATGAAACACAGAAATTGCATCGGAATTAAGTAGAAAAGGCACAATGCCGACCTAAGTACAAGAAGGCTGACCCTTCTTACTGTCTATATTTTGAACCATTCCTGTGACGCTATTTACAGATTCAGATGCTTCACTTCAGGTTTACTGTATCCCTCTGACCATCATAATGACGATGAAACACAGAAATTGCATCGGAATTAAATAGAATAGGCACAATGCCGTTTTAAGTACAAGAAGACTGACCCTTCCTACTGTCTATATTTGAACCATTCCGGTGACGCTAGTTATAGATTCCGATGCTTCACTTCAGGTTTACTGTATCCCTCTGACCTTCTTATAGACGATGAAACACAGATATTGCATCGGAATTAAATAGAAGAAGCACAATGCCGATACAGTACAAGAAAACTGACTCTTCTTACTGTCTATGTTTTGAACCATTTCCGTGACGCTAGTTACAGATTCCCATGCTTCATTTCAGGTTTTCTGTATCCCTCTGACCTTCTTAATGACGATGAAACACAGAAATTGCATCAGAATGAAAGAGAAATGGCACGATGAGGACTAAAGTACAAGAAGACTGACTCTTCCTCCTGTCTATGTTTTGAAACATTCCTGTGACACTAGTTACAGATTCCGATGCTTCACTTCAGGTTTACTGTATCCTTTGGACGTTCTTATTGACGATGGAACACTGAAATTGTATCGGAATTAAATAGAAAAAGCACAGTGCCGACTTGAGTACAAGATGACTGACTCTTCTTACTGACTATGATTTGAACCATTCCTGTGACACCACTTATAGATTCCGAAGCTTCTTATTGACGATGAAACACAGACCTTACATCGCAATTAAATACAATAGGCACAATGCTGACTCAAGTACAAGAAGACTGACTCTACTTACCGTCTATGTTTTGAACCATTTCTGTGACACTAATTATAGATTCCGTTGCCTCACTTCAGGTTTACTGTATCCCTTGGACGTTCTTATTGACGATGAAACACTAAAATTGTATCGGAATTAAATAGAAAAAGCACAGTGCGGACTTCAGTACAAGAAGACTGACTCTTACTACTGTCTATGCTTTGAACCATTCCTGTGACACTAGTTATGGATTCCGATGCTTCACTTCATGTTTACTGTATCGATCTGACCTTCTTGTTGTCGATGATAGACAGAAATTGCATCGGAATTAAATACAAAAGGCACAATGCCGACTTAAGTACAAGAAGACTGACTCTTCTTATTGTCTGTGTTTTGAACCATTCCTGTGACGCTAGTAAAGATTCCGATGTTTCACTTCAGGTTTACTGCATCCCTCTGACCTTCTTATTGATGATGAAACACAGAAATTGCATCGGAATTAATTAGAAAAGGCACAATATCGACTTAAGTACAAGAAGACTGACTCTTATTACTGACTATGTTTTCAACCCTTCCTGTGACACTAGTTATAGATTCCGATGATTCACTTCAGGTTTACTGTATCCCTTAAACCTTCTTATTGACGACGAAACACAGAAATTGCATCGGAATTAAATACAAAAGGCACAATGCCGACTTAAGTACATGTAGACTGACTCTTCCTACTGTCTATGCTTTGAAACACTCCTGTGACACTAGTTATAGAATACGATGCTTCATTTCAGGATTACTGTATACCTTGGACGTTCTTATTGACGATGAGACACAGAAAGTGCAACGGAATTAAATAGAAAAGGCACAATGCCGACTTAAGTACAAGAAGACTGACTCTTCCTACTGTCTATGTTTTGAACCATTCCTGTGAACCATTCCGATGCCTTACTTCAGGTTTACTGTATCCTTCTGACCTTCGTATTGACGATGAAACACAGAAATTGCATCGGAATAAAACAGAAAAAGCACAATGCCGACTTAAATACAAGAAGACTCACTCTTCCTACTTTCTATGCTTTTGAACCATTCCTGTGACACTAGTTATAGAATCCGATTCTTCACTTCAGGTTTACTGTATCCCTCTGACCTTCTTATTGACGATGAAACACAGAAATTGCATCGGAATTAAATACGAAAGGCACAATGCTGACTCAAGTACAAGAAAACTGACTCTACTTACTGTTTATGTTTTGAACCATTCTTGTGACACTAGATATGGATTTCGATGCTTCACTTCAGGTTTACTGTATCCCTCTGACCTTCTTACTGACGATGAAACACAGAAACTGCATCGGAATCAAAGAGAAGAGCACATTGCGGACTTAAGTACAAGAAGACTGACTCTTCTTACTGTCTATGGTTTGAACCATTCCAGTGACACTTGTTATAGATTCCGATGCTTCACTTCAGGTTTACTGTATCCCTCTGACCTTCTTATTGACGATGATACACAGAAATTGCATCGGAATTAAATAGAAGAATCACATTGCCGACGACAGTACAAGAAAACTGACTCTTCTTACTGTCTATGTTTTGAACCATTCCTGTGACACTAGTTATAGATTCCGATGCTTCACTTCAGGTTTACTGTATCCCTCTGACCTTCTTATAGACGATGAAACACAGATATTGCATCGGAATTAAATAGAAGAATCACAATGCCGACTACAGTCCAAGAAAACTGACTCTTCTTACTGTCTATGTTTTGAACCATTCCTGTGACACTAGTTATAGAATCCGATGCTTCACTTCAGGTTTACTGTATCCCTTGGACGTTCTTATTGACGATGGAACACTGAAATTGAATCGGAATTAAATAGAAAAAGCACAGTGCCGACTTAAGTACAAGAAGACTGACTCTTCTTACTGACTATGATTTGAACCATTCCTGTGACACCACTTATAGATTCCGAAGCTTCTTTTGACGATGAAACACAGAAATTGCATCGGAATTAAATACAAAAGGCACAATGCTGACTCAAGTACAAGAAGACTGACTCTACTTACTGTCTATGTTTTGAACCATTCCTGTGACACTAGTTATAGATTCCGATGCCTCACTTCAGGTTTACTGTATCATGTGGACGTTCTTATTGAGGATGAAACACTAGAATTGTATCGGAATTAAATAGAAAAAGCACAGTGCCGACTTCAGTACAAGAAGACTGACTCTTACTACTGTCTATGCTTTGAACCATTCCTGTGACACTAGTTATAGATTCCGATGCTTCACTTCAGGTTTACTGTATCGATCTGACCTTCTTGTTGTCGATGATAGACAGAAATTGCATCGGAATTAAATACAAAAGGCACAATGCCGACTTAAGTACAAGAAGACTGACTCTTCTTATTGTCTGTGTTTTGAACCATTCCTGTGACGCTAGTTACAGATTCCGATGTTTCACTTCAGGTTTACTGCATCCCTCTGACCTTCATATTGACGATGAAACACAGAAAGTGCAACGGAATTAAATAGAAAAGGCACAATGCCGACTTAAGTACAAGTAGACTGACTCTTATTACTGACTAAGTTTTGAACCCTTCCTGTGACACTAGTTATAGATTCCGATGCTTCACTTCAGGTTTACTGTATCCCTCTGACCTTCTTATTGACGATGAAACACAGAAATTGCATCGGAATTATATAGAAATGGCACAATGCCGACTTAAGTACAAGAAGAGAGACTCTCCTTACTGTCTGTGTTTTGAACCATTCCTGTGACACTAGTTATAGATTCCGATGCTTTACTTCAGGGTTACTGTATCCCTTGGACCTTCGTATTGACGATGAAACACAGAAATTGCATCGGTATTAAATACAAAAGGCACAATGCCGACTTAAGTACAAGAAGACTGACCCGTCTTACTGTCTATGTTTTGAACCATTCCTGCTTCACTTCCGGTTTACTGTATCCCTCTGACCTTCTTATTGACGATGAAACACAGATATTGCATCGGAATAAAATAGAAAAGGCACAATGCCGACTTAAGTACATGAAGACTAACTCCTGCTACTGAATATGTTTTGAACCATTCCTGTGACACTAGTTATGGATTTCGATGCTTCACTTCAGGTTTACTGTATCCCTCTGACCTTCTTACTGACGATGAAACACAGAAACTGCATAGGAATCAAAGAGAAGAGCACAATGCGGACTTAAGTACAAGAAGACTGACTCTTCTTACTGTCTATGGTTTGAACCATTCCAGTGACACTAGTTATAGATTCCGATGCTTCACTTCAGGTTTACTGTATCCCTTGGACCTTCTTATTGACGATGAAACACAGAAATTGCATCGGAATTAAGTAGAAAAGGCACAATGCCGACTTAAGTACAAAAAGGCTGACCCTTCTTACTGTCTATATTTTGAACCATTCCTGTGACGCTATTTACAGATTCAGATGCTTCACTTCAGGTTTACTGTATCCCTCTGACCATCATAATGACGATGAAACACAGAATTTGCATCGGAATTAAATAGAAAAGGCACAATGCCGTTTTAAGTACAAGAAGACTGACCCTTCCTACTGTCTATATTTGAACCATTCCGGTGACGCTAGTTATAGATTCCGATGCTTCACTTCAGGTTTACTGTATCCCTCTGACCTTCTTATAGACGATGAAACACAGATATTGCATCGGAATTAAATAGAAGAATCACAATGCCGACTACATTACAAGAAAACTGACTCTTCTTACTGTCTATGTTTTGAACCATTCCTGTGACGCTAGTTACAGATTCCCTTGCTTCACTTCATGTTTTCTGTATCCCTCTGACCTGCTTAATGACGATGAAACACAGAAATTGCATCAGAATGAAAGAGAAATGGCACGAAGAGGACAAAAGTACAAGAAGACTGACTCTTCCTCCTGTCTATGTTTTGAACCATTCCTGTGACACTAGTTATAGATTCCGATGCTTCACTTCAGGTTTACTGTATCCCTTGGACGTTCTTATTGACGATGGAACACTGAAATTGAATCGGAATTCAATAGAAAAAGCACAGTGCCGACTTAAGTACAAGATGACTGACTCCTCTTACTGACTATGATTTGAACCATTCCTGTGACACCACTTATAGATTCCGAAGCTTCTTATTGACGATGAAACACAGAAATTGCATCGGAATTAAATACAAAAGGCACAATGCTGACTCAAGTACAAGAAGACTGACTCTACTTACTGTCTATGTTTTGAACCATTCCAGTGACACTAGTTATAGATTCCGATGCCTCACTTCAGGTTTACTGTATCCCGTGGACGTTCTTATTGAGGATGAAACACTAAAATTGTATCGGAATTAAATAGGAAAAGCACAGTGCCGACTTCAGTACAAGAAGACTGACTCTTACTACTGTCTATGCTTTGAACCATTCCTGTGACACTAGTGATTGATTCCGATGCTTCACTTCAGGTTTACTGTATCGATCTGACCGTCTTGTTGTCGATGATAGACAGAAATTGCATCGGAATTAAATACAAAATGCACAATGCCGACTTAAGTACAAGAAGACTGAGTCTTCTTATTGTCTGTGTTTTGAACCATTCCTGTGACGCTAGTTACAGATTCCGATGCTTCACTTCAGGTTTACTGCATCCCTCTGACCTTCATATTGACGATGAAACACAGAAATTGCATCGGAATTTAATAGAAAAGGCACAATATCGACTTAAGTACAAGTAGACTGTCTCTTATTACTGACTATGTTTTGAACCCTTCCTGTGACACTAGTTATAGATTCCGATGCTTCACTTCAGGTTTACTGTATCCCTCTGACCTTCTTATTGACGATGAAACACAGAAATTGCATCGGAATTATATAGAAATGGCACAATGCCGACTTAAGTACAAGAAGAGTGACTCTCCTTACTGTCTGTGTTATGAACCATTCCTGTGACACTAGTTATAGATTCCGATGCTTCACTTCAGGGTTACTGTATCCCTTGGACCCCCGTATTGACGATGAAAAACAGAAATTGCATCGGTATTAATTACAAAAGGCACAATGCCGACTTAAGTACAAGAAGACTGACCCGTCTTACTGTCTATGTTTTGAACCATTCCTTTGACACTAGTTATAGATTCCGATGCTTCACTTCAGGTTTACTGTATCCCTCTGACCTTCATATTGACGATGAAACACAGATATTGCATCGGAATAAAATAGAAAAGGCACAATGCCGACTTAAGTACATGAAGACTAACTCCTGCTACTGATTATGTTTTGAACCATTCCTGTGACACTAGTTATGGATTTCGATGCTTCACTTCAGGTTTACTGTATCCCTCTGACCTTCTTACTGACGATGAAACACAGAAACTGCATCGGAATCAAAGAGAAGAGCACAATGCGGACTTAAGTACAAGAAGACTGACTCTTCTTACTGTCTATGGTTTGAACCATTCCAGTGACACTAGTTATAGATTCCGATGCTTCACTTCAGGTTTACTGTATCCCTTGGACCTTCTTATTGACGATGAAACACAGAAATTGCATCGGAATTAAGTAGAAAAGGCACAATGCCGACTTAAGTACAAGAAGGCTGACCCTTCTTACTGTCTATATTTTGAACCATTCCTGTGACGCTATTTACAGATTCAGATGCTTCAATTCAGGTTTACTGTATCCCTCTGACCATCATAATGACGATGAAACACAGAAATTCCATCGGAATTAAATAGAAAAGGCACAATGCCGTTTTAAGTACAAGAAGAGTGACCCTTCCTACTGTCTATATTTGAACCATTCCGGTGACGCTAGTTATAGATTCTGATGCTTCACTTCAGGTTTACTGTATCCCTCTGACCTTCTTATAGACGATGAAACACAGATATTGCATCGGAATTAAATAGAAGAAGCACAATGCCGATACAGTACAAGAAAACTGACTCTTCTTACTGTCTATGTTTTGAACCATTCCCGTGACGCTAGTTACAGATTCCCATGCTTCACTTCAGGTTTTCTGTATCCCTCTGACCTTCTTAATGACGATGAAACACAGAAATTGCATCAGAATGAAAGAGAAATGTCACGATGAGGACTAAAGTACAAGAAGACTGACTCTTCCTCCTGTCTATGTTTAGAACCATTCCTGTGACACTAGTTATAAATTCCAATGATTCACTTCAGGTTTACAGTATCCCTTAAACCTTCTTATTGACGATGAAACACAGAAATTGCATCGGAATTAAATACAAAAGGCACAATGCTGACTCAAGTACAAGAAGACTGACTCTACTTACTGTCTATGTTTTGAACCATTCCTGTGACACTAGTTATAGATTCCGATGCCTCACTTCAGGTTTACTGTATCCCTTGGACGTTCTTATTGACGATGAAACACTAAAATTGTATCGGAATTAAATAGAAAAAGCACAGTGCCGACTTAAGTACAAGATGACTGACTCTTCTTACTGACTATGATTTGACCATTCCTGTGACACCACTTATAGATTCCGAAGCTTCTTATTGACGATGAAACACAGAAATTGCATCGGAATTAAATACAAAAGGCACAACTGCTGACTCAAGTACAAGAACGACTGACTCTACTTACTGGTCTATGTTTTTGAACCATTCCAGTGACACTAGTTATAGATTCCGATGCCTCACTTCAGGTTTACTGTATCCCGTGGACGTTCTTATTGAGGATGAAACACTAAAATTGTATCGGAATTAAATAGAAAAAGCACAGTGCCGACTTCAGTACAATAAGTCTGACTCTTACTACTGTCTATGCTTTGAACCATTCCTGTGACACTAGTTATAGATTCCGATGCTTCACTTCAGGTTTACTGTATCGATCTGACCGTCTTGTTGTCGATGATAGACAGAAATTGCATCGGAATTAAATACAAAATGCACAATGCCGACTTAAGTACAAGAAGACTGAGTCTTCTTATTGTCTGTGTTTTGAACCATTCCTGTGACGCTAGTTACAGATTCCGATGCTTCACTTCAGGTTTACTGCATCCCTCTGACCTTCATATTGACGATGAAACACAGAAATTGCATCAGAATTTAATAGAAAAGGCACAATATCGACTTAAGTACAAGTAGACTGACTCTTATTACTGACTATGTTTTGAACCCTTCCTGTGACACTAGTTATAGATTCCGATGCTTCACTTCAGGTTTACTGTATCCCTCTGACCTTCTTATTGACGATGAAACACAGAAATTGCACCGGAATTATATAGAAATGGCACAATGCCGACATAAGTACAAGAAGAGTGACTCTCCTTACTGTCTGTGTTATGAACCATTCCTGTGACACTAGTTATAGATTCCGATGCTTCACTTCAGGGTTACTGTATCCCTTGGACCTTCGTATTGACGATGAAACACAGAAATTGCATCGGTATTAAATACAAAAGGCACAATGCCGGCTTAAGTACAAGAAGACTGACCCGTCTTACTGTATATGTTTTGAACCATTCCTTTGACACTAGTTATAGATTCCGATGCTTCACTTCAGGTTTACTGTATCCCTCTGACCTTCATATCGACGATGAAACACAGATATTGCATCGGAATAAAATAGAAAAGGCACAATGCCGACTTAAGTACATGAAGACTAACTCCTGCTACGGAAATGTTTTGAACCATTCCTGTGACACTAGTTATGGATTTCGATGCTTACTTCAGGTTTACTGTATCCCTCTGACCTTCTTACTGACGATGAAACACAGAAACTGCATCGGAATCAAAGAGAAGAGCACAATGTGGACTTAAGTACAAGAAGACTGACTCTTCTTACTGTCTATGGTTTGAACCATTCCAGTGACACTAGTTATAGATTCCGATGCTTCACTTCAGGTTTACTGTATCCCTTGGACCTTCTTATTGACGATGAAACACAGAAATTGCATCGGAATTAAGTAGAAAAGGCACAATGCCGACTTAAGTACAAGAAGGCTGACCCTTCTTACTGTCTATATTTTGAACCATTCCAGTGACGCTATTTACTCAGATGCTTCACTTCAGGTTTACTGTATCCCTCTGACCATCATAATGACGATGAAACACAGAAATTGCATCGGAATTAAATAGAAAAGGCACAATGCCGTTTTAAGTACAAGAAGACTGACCCTTCCTACTGTCTATATTTGAACCATTCCGGTGACGCTAGTTATAGATTCCGATGCTTCACTTCAGGTTTACTGTATCCCTCTGACCTTCTTATAGACGATGAAACACAGATATTGCATCGGAATTAAATAGAAGAAGCACAATGCCGATACAGTACAAGAAAACTGACTCTTCTTACTGTCTATGCTTTGAACCATTCCCGTGACGCTAGTTACAGATTCCATGCTTCACTTCAGGTTTTCTGTATCCCTCTGACCTTCTTAATGACGATGAAACACAGAAATTGCATCAGAATGAAAGAGAAATGTCACGATGAGGACTAAAGTACAAGAAGACTGACTCTTCCTCCTGTCTATGTTTAGAACCATTCCTGTGACACTAATTATAGATTCCGATGCTTCACTTCAGGTTTACTGTATCCCTTGGAAGTTCTTATTGACGATGGAACACTGAAATTGTATCGGAATTAAATAGAAAAAGCACAGTGCCGACTTAAGTACAAGATGACTGACTCTTCTTACTGACTATGATTTGAACCATTCCTGTGACACCACTTATAGATTCCGAAGCTTCTTATTGACGATGAATTACAGAAATTGCATCGCAATTAAATACAAAAGGCACAATGCTGACTCAAGTACAAGAAGACTGACTCTACTTACTGTCTATGTTTTGAACCATTTCTGTGACACTAATTATAGATTCCGATGCCTCACTTCAGGTTTACTGTATCCCTTGGACGTTCTTATTGACGATGAAACACTAAAATTGTATCGGAATTAAATAGAAAAAGCACAGTGCCGACTTCAGTACAAGAAGACTGACTCTTACTACTGTCTATGCTTTGAACCATTCCTGTGACACTAGTTATAGATTCCGATGCTTCACTTCAGGTTTACTGTATCCCCCTAAACCTTCTTATTGACGACGAAACACAGAAATTGCATCGGAATTAAATACAAAAGGCACAATGCCGACTTAAGTACATGTAGACTGACTCTTCCTACTGTCTATGCTTTGAAACACTCCTGTGACACTAGTCATAGAATACGATGCTTCATTTCAGGATTACTGTATCCCTTGGACCTTCTTATTGACGATGAAACACAGAAAGTGCAACGGAATTAAATAGAAAAGGCACAATGCCGACTTAAGTACAAGAAGACTGACTCTTACTACTGTCTATGTTTTGAACCATTCCTGTGACACTAGTTATAGATTCCGATGCCTTACTTCAGGTTTACTGTATCCTTCTGACTTTCTTATTGACGATGAAACACAGAAAGTGCAACGGAATTAAATAGAAAAGGCACAATGCCGACTTAAGTACAAGAAGACTGACTCTTCCTACTGTCTATGTTTTGAACCATTCCTGTGAACCATTCCGATGCCTTACTTCAGGTTTACTGTATCCTTCTGACCTTCGTATTGACGATGAAACACAGAAATTGCATCGGAATAAAACAGAAAAAGCACAATGCCGACTTAAATACAAGAAGACTCACTCTTCCTACTTTCTATGCTTTTGAACCATTCCTGTGACACTAGTTATAGAATCCGATTCTTCACTTCAGGTTTACTGTATCCCTCTGACCTTCTTATTGACGATGAAACACAGAAATTGCATCGGAATTAAATACGAAAGGCACAATGCTGACTCAAGTACAAGAAGACTGACTCTACTTACTGTTTATGTTTTGAACCATTCTTGTGACACTAGTTATGGATTTCGATGCTTCACTTCAGGTTTACTGTATCCCTCTGACCTTCTTACTGACGATGAAACACAGAAACTGCATCGGAATCAAAGAGAAGAGCACATTGCGGACTTAAGTACAAGAAGACTGACTCTTCTTACTGTCTATGGTTTGAACCATTCCAGTGACACTTGTTATAGATTCCGATGCTTCACTTCAGGTTTACTGTATCCCTCTGACCTTCTTATTTACGATGATACACAGAAATTGCATCGGAATTAAATAGAAGAATCACATTGCCGACTACAGTACAAGAAAACTGACTCTTCTTACTGTCTATGTTTTGAACCATTCCTGTGACACTAGTTATAGATTCCGATGCTTCACTTCAGGTTTACTGTATCCCTCTGACCTTCTTATAGACGATGAAACACAGATATTGCATCGGAATTAAATAGAAGAATCACAATGCCGACTACAGTCCAAGAAAACTGACTCTTCTTACTGTCTATGTTTTGAACCATTCCTGTGACACTAGTTATAGAATCCGATGCTTCACTTCAGGTTTACTGTATCCCTTGGACGTTCTTATTGACGATGGAACACTGAAATTGAATCGGAATTAAATAGAAAAAGCACAGTGCCGACTTAAGTACAAGAAGACTGACTCTTCTTACTGACTATGATTTGAACCATTCCTGTGACACCACTTATAGATTCCGAAGCTTCTTTTGACGATGAAACACAGAAATTGCATCGGAATTAAATACAAAAGGCACAATGCTGACTCAAGTACAAGAAGACTGACTCTACTTACTGTCTATGTTTTGAACCATTCCTGTGACACTAGTTATAGATTCCGATGCCTCACTTCAGGTTTACTGTATCATGTGGACGTTCTTATTGAGGATGAAACACTAGAATTGTATCGGAATTAAATAGAAAAAGCACAGTGCCGACTTCAGTACAAGAAGACTGACTCTTACTACTGTCTATGCTTTGAACCATTCCTGTGACACTAGTTATAGATTCCGATGCTTCACTTCAGGTTTACTGTATCGATCTGACCTTCTTGTTGTCGATGATAGACAGAAATTGCATCGGAATTAAATACAAAAGGCACAATGCCGACTTAAGTACAAGAAGACTGACTCTTTTTATTGTCTGTGTTTTGAACCATTCCTGTGACGCTAGTTACAGATTCCGATGTTTCACTTCAGGTTTACTGCATCCCTCTGACCTTCATATTGACGATGAAACACAGAAATTGCATCGGAATTAAATAGAAATGGCACAATGCCGACTTAAGTACAAGAAGAGAGACTCTCCTTACTGTCTGTGTTTTGAACCATTCCTGTGACACTAGTTATAGATTCCGATGCTTTACTTCAGGGTTACTGTATCCCTTGGACCTTCGTATTGACGATGAAACACAGAAATTGCATCGGTATTAAATACAAAAGGCACAATGCCGACTTAAGTACAAGAAGACTGACCCGTCTTACTGTCTATGTTTTGAACCATTCCTGCTTCACTTCAGGTTTACTGTATCCCTCTGACCTTCTTATTGACGATGAAACACAGATATTGCATCGGAATAAAATAGAAAAGGCACAATGCCGACTTAAGTACATGAAGACTAACTCCTGCTACTGAATATGTTTTGAACCATTCCTGTGACACTAGTTATGGATTTCGATGCTTCACTTCAGGTTTACTGTATCCCTCTGACCTTCTTACTGACGATGAAACACAGAAACTGCATCGGAATCAAAGAGAAGAGCACAATGCGGACTTAAGTACAAGAAGACTGACTCTTCTTACTGTCTATGGTTTGAACCATTCCAGTGACACTAGTTATAGATTCCGATGCTTCACTTCAGGTTTACTGTATCCCTTGGACCTTCTTATTGACGATGAAACACAGAAATTGCATCGGAATTAAGTAGAAAAGGCACAATGCCGACTTAAGTACAAAAAGGCTGACCCTTCTTACTGTCTATATTTTGAACCATTCCTGTGACGCTATTTACAGATTCAGATGCTTCACTTCAGGTTTACTGTATCCCTCTGACCATCATAATGACGATGAAACACAGAAATTGCATCGGAATGAAATAGAAAAGGCACAATGCCGTCTATATTTGAACCATTCCGGTGACGCTAGTTATAGATTCCGATGCTTCACTTCAGGTTTACTGTATCCCTCTGACCTTCTTATAGACGATGAAACACAGATATTGCATCGGAATTAAATAGAAGAATCACAATGCCGACTACATTACAAGAAAACTGACTCTTCTTACTGTCTGTGTTTTGAACCATTCCTGTGACGCTAGTTACAGATTCCCTTGCTTCACTTCATGTTTTCTGTATCCCTCTGACCTTCTTAATGACGATGAAACACAAAAATTGCATCAGAATGAAAGAGAAATGGCACGAAGAGGACTAAAGTACAAGAAGACTGACTCTTCCTCCTGTCTATGTTTTGAACCATTCCTGTGACACTAGTTATAGATTCCGATGCTTCACTTCAGGTTTACTGTATCCCTTGGACGTTCTTATTGACGATGGAACACTGAAATTGAATCGGAATTCAATAGAAAAAGCACAGTGCCGACTTAAGTACAAGATGACTGACTCTTCTTACTGACTATGATTTGAACCATTCCTGTGACACCACTTATAGATTCCGAAGCTTCTTATTGACGATGAAACACAGAAATTGCATCGGAATTAAATACAAAAGGCACAATGCTGACTCAAGTACAAGAAGACTGACTCTACTTACTGTCTATGTTTTGAACCATTCCAGTGACACTAGTTATAGATTCCGATGCCTCACTTCAGGTTTACTGTATCCCGTGGACGTTCTTATTGAGGATGAAACACTAAAATTGTATCGGAATTAAATAGGAAAAGCACAGTGCCGACTTCAGTACAAGAAGACTGACTCTTACTACTGTCTATGCTTTGAACCATTCCTGTGACACTAGTGATTGATTCCGATGCTTCACTTCAGGTTTACTGTATCGATCTGACCGTCTTGTTGTCGATGATAGACAGAAATTGCATCGGAATTAAATACAAAATGCACAATGCCGACTTAAGTACAAGAAGACTGAGTCTTCTTATTGTCTGTGTTTTGAACCTTTCCTGTGACGCTAGTTACAGATTCCGATGCTTCACTTCAGGTTTACTGCATCCCTCTGACCTTCATATTGACGATGAAACACAGAAATTGCATCGGAATTTAATAGAAAAGGCACAATATCGACTTAAGTACAAGTAGACTGTCTCTTATTACTGACTATGTTTTGAATCCTTCCTGTGACACTAGTTATAGATTCCGATGCTTCACTTCAGGTTTACTGTATCCCTCTGACCTTCTTATTGACGATGAAACACAGAAATTGCATCGGAATTATATAGAAATGGCACAATGCCGACTTAAGTACAAGAATAGTGACTCTCCTTACTGTCTGTGTTATGAACCATTCCTGTGACACTAGTTATAGATTCCGATGCTTCACTTCAGGTTTACTGTATCCCTTGGACCTTCTTATTGACGATGAAACACAGAAATTGCATCGGAATTAAGTAGAAAAGGCACAATGCCGACTTAAGTACAAGAAGGCTGACCCTTCTTACTGTCTATATTTTGAACCATTCCTGTGACGCTATTTACAGATTCAGATGCTTCACTTCAGGTTTACTGTATCCCTCTGACCATCATAATGACGATGAAACACAGAAATTGCATCGGAATTAAATAGAAAAGGCACAATGCCGTTTTAAGTACAAGAAGACTGACCCTTCCTACAGTCTATATTTGAACCATTCCGGTGACGCTAGTTATAGATTCTGATGCTTCACTTCAGGTTTACTGTATCCCTCTGACCTTCTTATAGACGATGAAACACAGATATTGCATCGGAATTAAATAGAAGAACCACAATGCCGATACAGTACAAGAAAACTGACTCTTCTTACTGTCTATGTTTTGAACCATTCCCGTGACGCTAGTTACAGATTCCCATGCTTCACTTCAGGTTTTCTGTATCCCTCTGACCTTCTTAATGACGATGAAACACAGAAATTGCATCAGAATGAAAGAGAAATGTCACGATGAGGACTAAAGTACAAGAAGACTGACTCTTCCTCCTGTCTATGTTTAGAACCATTCCTGTGACACTAATTATAGATTCCGATGCTTCACTTCAGGTTTACTGTATCCCTTGGAAGTTCTTATTGACGATGGAACACTGAAATTGTATCGGAATTAAATAGAAAAAGCACAGTGCCGACTTAAGTACAAGATGACTGACTCTTCTTACTGACTATGATTTGAACCATTCCTGTGACACCACTTATAGATTCCGAAGCTTCTTATTGACGATGAATTACAGAAATTGCATCGCAATTAAATACAAAAGGCACAATGCTGACTCAAGTACAAGAAGACTGACTCTACTTACTGTCTATGTTTTGAACCATTTCTGTGACACTAATTATAGATTCCGATGCCTCACTTCAGGTTTACTGTATCCCTTGGACGTTCTTATTGACGATGAAACACTAAAATTGTATCGGAATTAAATAGAAAAAGCACAGTGCCGACTTCAGTACAAGAAGACTGACTCTTACTACTGTCTATGCTTTGAACCCTTCCTGTGACACTAGTTATAGATTCCGATGATTCACTTCAGGTTTACTGTATCCCTTAAACCTTCTTATTGACGACGAAACACAGAAATTGCATCGGAATTAAATACAAAAGGCACAATGCCGACTTAAGTACATGTAGACTGACTCTTCCTACTGTCTATGCTTTGAAACACTCCTGTGACACTAGTTATAGAATACGATGCTTCATATCAGGATTACTGTATCCCTTGGACCTTCTTATTGACGATGAAACACAGAAAGTGCAACGGAATTAAATAGAAAAGGCACAATGCCGACTTAAGTACAAGAAGACTGACTCTTCCTACTGTCTATGTTTTGAACCATTCCTGTGACACTAGTTATAGATTCCGATGCCTTACTTCAGGTTTACTGTACCCTTCTGACTTTCTTATTGACGATGAAACACAGAAATTGCATCGGAATAATATAGAAAAGGCACAATGCCGACTTAAGTACAAGAAGACTCAGTCTTCCTACTTTCTATGCTTTTGAACCATTCCTGTGACACTAGTTATAGAATCCAATTCTTCACTTCAGGTTTACTGTATCCCTCTGACCTTCTTATTGACGATGAAACACAGAAATTGCATCGGAATTAAATACAAAAGGCACAATGCTGACTCAAGTACAAGAAGACTGACTCTACTTACTGTTTATGTTTTGAACCATTCTTGTGACACTAGTTATGGATTTCGATGCTTCACTTCAGGTTTACTGTATCCCTCTGACCTTCTTACTGACGATGAAACACAGAAACTGCATCGGAATCAAAGAGAAGAGCACAATGCGGACTTAAGTACAAGAAGACTGACTCTTCTTACTGTCTATGGTTTGAACCATTCCAGTGACACTAGTTAGAGATTCCGATGCTTCACTTCAGGTTTACTGTATCCCTCTGACCTTCTTATTGACGATGATACACAGATATTGCATCGGAATTAAATAGAAAAGGCAGAATATCGACTTAAGTACAAGAAGACTGACTCTTATTACTGACTATGTTTTGAACCATTCCTGTGACACTAGTTATAAATTCCGATGATTCACTTCAGGTTTACAGTATCCCTTAAACCTTCTTATTAACGATGAAACAGAAATTGCATCGGAATTAAATACAAAAGGCACAATGCTGACTCAAGTACAAGAAGACTGACTCTACTTACTGTCTATGTTTTGAACCATTCCTGTGACACTAGTTATAGATTCCGATGCCTCACTTCAGGTTTACTGTATCCCTTGGACGTTCTTATTGACGATGAAACACTAAAATTGTATCGGAATTAAATAGAAAAAGCACAGTGCCGACTTAAGTACAAGATGACTGACTCTTCTTACTGACTATGATTTGACCATTCCTGTGACACCACTTATAGATTCCGAAGCTTCTTATTGACGATGAAACACAGAAATTGCATCGGAATTAAATACAAAAGGCACAATGCTGACTCAAGTACAAGAAGACTGACTCTACTTACTGTCTACGTTTTGAACCATTCCAGTGACACTAGTTATAGATTCCGATGCCTCACTTCAGGTTTACTGTATCCCGTGGACGTTCTTATTGAGGATGAAACACTAAAATTGTATCGGAATTAAATAGAAAAAGCACAGTGCCGACTTCAGTACAATAAGTCTGACTCTTACTACTGTCTATGCTTTGAACCATTCCTGTGACACTAGTTATAGATTCCGATGCTTCACTTCAGGTTTACTGTATCGATCTGACCGTCTTGTTGTCGATGATAGACAGAAATTGCATCGGAATTAAATACAAAATGCACAATGCCGACTTAAGTACAAGAAGACTGAGTCTTCTTATTGTCTGTGTTTTGAACCATTCCTGTGACGCTAGTTACAGATTCCGATGCTTCACTTCAGGTTTACTGCATCCCTCTGACCTTCATATTGACGATGAAACACAGAAATTGCATCAGAATTTAATAGAAAAGGCACAATATCGACTTAAGTACAAGTAGACTGACTCTTATTACTGACTATGTTTTGAACCCTTCCTGTGACACTAGTTATAGATTCCGATGCTTCACTTCAGGTTTACTGTATCCCTCTGACCTTCTTATTGACGATGAAACACAGAAATTGCATCGGAATTATATAGAAATGGCACAATGCCGACATAAGTACAAGAAGAGTGACTCTCCTTACTGTCTGTGTTATGAACCATTCCTGTGACACTAGTTATAGATTCCGATGCTTCACTTCAGGGTTACTGTATCCCTTGGACCTTCGTATTGACGATGAAACACAGAAATTGCATCGGTATTAAATACAAAAGGCACAATGCCGGCTTAAGTACAAGAAGACTGACCCGTCTTACTGTATATGTTTTGAACCATTCCTTTGACACTAGTTATAGATTCCGATGCTTCACTTCAGGTTTACTGTATCCCTCTGACCTTCATATCGACGATGAAACACAGATATTGCATCGGAATAAAATAGAAAAGGCACAATGCCGACTTAAGTACATGAAGACTAACTCCTGCTACGGAAATGTTTTGAACCATTCCTGTGACACTAGTTATGGATTTCGATGCTTACTTCAGGTTTACTGTATCCCTCTGACCTTCTTACTGACGATGAAACACAGAAACTGCATCGGAATCAAAGAGAAGAGCACAATGCGGACTTAAGTACAAGAAGACTGACTCTTCTTACTGTCTATGGTTTGAACCATTCCAGTGACACTAGTTATAGATTCCGATGCTTCACTTCAGGTTTACTGTATCCCTTGGACCTTCTTATTGACGATGAAACACAGAAATTGCATCGGAATTAAGTAGAAAAGGCACAATGCCGACTTAAGTACAAGAAGGCTGACCCTTCTTACTGTCTATATTTTGAACCATTCCAGTGACGCTATTTACAGATTCAGATGCTTCACTTCAGGTTTACTGTATCCCTCTGACCATCATAATGACGATGAAACACAGAAATTGCATCGGAATTAAATAGAAAAGGCACAATGCCGTTTTAAGTACAAGAAGACTGACCCTTCCTACTGTCTATATTTGAACCATTCCGGTGACGCTAGTTATAGATTCCGATGCTTCACTTCAGGTTTACTGTATCCCCTAAACCTTCTTATTGACGACGAAACACAGAAATTGCATCGGAATTAAATACAAAAGGCACAATGCCGACTTAAGTACATGTAGACTGACTCTTCCTACTGTCTATGCTTTGAAACACTCCTGTGACACTAGTCATAGAATACGATGCTTCATTTCAGGATTACTGTATCCCTTGGACCTTCTTATTGACGATGAAACACAGATAGTGCAACGGAATTAAATAGAAAAGGCACAATGCCGACTTAAGTACAAGAAGACTGACTCTTACTACTGTCTATGTTTTGAACCATTCCTGTGACACTAGTTATAGATTCCGATGCCTTACTTCAGGTTTACTGTATCCTTCTGACTTTCTTATTGACGATGAAACACAGAAAGTGCAACGGAATTAAATAGAAAAGGCACAATGCCGACTTAAGTACAACAAGACTGACTCTTACTACTGTCTATGTTTTGAACCATTCCTGTGACACTAGTTATAGATTCCGATGCTTCACTTCAGGTTTACTGTATCCCTTGGACGTTCTTATTGACGATGCAACACTGAAATTGAATCGGAATTAAATAGAAAAAGCACAGTGCCGACTTAAGTACAAGATGACTGACTCTTCTTACTGACTATGATTTGACCATTCCTGTGACACCACATATAGATTCCGAAGCTTCATATTGACGATGAAACACAGAAATTGCATCGGAATTAAATACAAAAGGCACAATGCTGACTCAAGTACAAGAAGACTATGTTTTGAACCATTCCAGTGACACTAGTTATAGATTCCGATGCCTCACTTCAGGTTTACTGTATCCCGTGGACGTTCTTATTGAGGATGAAACACTAAAATTGTATCGGAATTAAATAGAAAAAGCACAGTGCCGACTTCAGTACAATAAGTCTGACTCTTACTACTGTCTATGCTTTGAACCATTCCTGTGACACTAGTTATAGATTCCGATGCTTCACTTCAGGTTTACTGTATCGATCTGACCGTCTTGTTGTCGATGATAGACAGAAATTGCATCGGAATTAAATACAAAATGCACAATGCCGACTTAAGTACAAGAAGACTGAGTCTTCTTATTGTCTGTGTTTTGAACCATTCCTGTGACGCTAGTTACAGATTCCGATACTTCACTTCAGGTTTACTGCATCCCTCTGACCTTCATATTGACGATGAAACACAGAAATTGCATCAGAATTTAATAGAAAAGGCACAATATCGACTTAAGTACAAGTAGACTGACTCTTATTACTGACTATGTTTGAACCCTTCCTGTGACACTAGTTATAGATTCCGATGCTTCACTTCAGGTTTACTGTATCCCTCTGACCTTCTTATTGACGATGAAACACAGAAATTGCATCGGAATTATATAGAAATGGCACAATGCCGACATAAGTACAAGAAGAGTGACTCTCCTTACTGTCTGTGTTATGAACCATTCCTGTGACACTAGTTATAGATTCCGATGCTTCACTTCAGGGTTACTGTATCCCTTGGACCTTCGTATTGACGATGACACACAGAAATTGCATCGGTATTAAATACAAAAGGCACAATGCCGGCTTAAGTACAAGAAGACTGACCCGTCTTACTGTATATGTTTTGAACCATTCCTTTGACACTAGTTATAGATTCCGATGCTTCACTTCAGGTTTACTGTATCCCTCTGACCTTCATATTGACGATGAAACACAGATATTGCATCGGAATAAAATAGAAAAGGCACAATGCCGACTTAAGTACATGAAGACTAACTCCTGCTACTGAATATGTTTTGAACCATTCCTGTGACACTAGTTATGGATTTCGATGCTTCACTTCAGGTTTACTGTATCCCTCTGACCTTCTTACTGACGATGAAACACAGAAACTGCATCGGAATCAAAGAGAAGAGCACAATGCGGACTTAAGTACAAGAAGACTGACTCTTCTTACTGTCTATGGTTTGAACCATTCCAGTGACACTAGTTATAGATTCCGATGCTTCACTTCAGGTTTACTGTATCCCTTGGACCTTCTTATTGACGATGAAACACAGAAATTGCATCGGAATTAAGTAGAAAAGGCACAATGCCGACTTAAGTACAAGAAGGCTGACCCTTCTTACTGCCTATATTTTGAACCATTCCTGTGACGCTATTTACAGATTCAGATGCTTCACTTCAGGTTTACTGTATCCCTCTGACCATCATAATGACGATGAAACACAGAAATTGCATCGGAATTAAATAGAAAAGGCACAATGCCGTTTTAAGTACAAGAAGACTGACCCTTCCTACTGTCTATATTTGAACCATTCCTGTGACACCACTTATAGATTCCGAAGCTTCTTATTGACGATGAATTACAGAAATTGCATCGCAATTAAATACAAAAGGCACAATGCTGACTCAAGTACAAGAAGACTGACTCTACTTACTGTCTATGTTTTGAACCATTTCTGTGACACTAATTATAGATTCCGATGCCTCACTTCAGGTTTACTGTATCCCTTGGACGTTCTTATTGACGATGAAACACTAAAATTGTATCGGAATTAAATAGAAAAAGCACAGTGCCGACTTAAGTACAAGAAGACTGACTCTTACTACTGTCTATGCTTTGAACCCTTCCTGTGACACTAGTTATAGATTCCGATGATTCACTTCAGGTTTACTGTATCCCTTAAACCTTCTTATTGACGACGAAACACAGAAATTGCATCGGAATTAAATACAAAAGGCACAATGCCGACTTAAGTACATGTAGACTGACTCTTACTACTGTCTATGCTTTGAAACACTCCTGTGACACTAGTTATAGAATACGATGCTACATTTCAGGATTACTGTATCCCTTGGACCTTCTTATTGACGATGAAACACAGAAAGTGCAACGGAATTAAATAGAAAAGGCACAATGCCGACTAAAGTACAAGAAGACTGACTCTTCCTACTGTCTATGTTTTGAACCATTCCTGTGACACTAGTTATAGATTCCGATGCCTTACTTCAGGTTTACTGTACACTTCTGACTTTCTTATTGACGATGAAACACAGAAATTGCATCGGAATAATATAGAAAAGGCACAATGCCAACTTAAGTACAAGAAGACTCACTCTTCCTACTTTCTATGCTTTTGAACCATTCCTGTGACACTAGTTATAGAATCCAATTCTTCACTTCAGGTTTACTGTATCCCTCTGACCTTCTTATTGACGATGAAACACAGAAATTGCATCGGAATTAAATACAAAAGGCACAATGCTGACTCAAGTACAAGAAGACTGACTCTACTTACAGTTTATGTTTTGAACCATTCTTGTGACACTAGTTACGGTTTTCGATGCTTCACTTCAGGTTTACTGTATCCCTCTGACCTTCTTACTGACGATGAAACACAGAAACTGCATCGGAATCAAAGAGAAGAGCACAATGCGGACTTAAGTACAAGAAGACTGACTCTTCTTAGTGTCTATGGTTTGAACCATTCCAGTGACACTAGTTATAGATTCCGATGCTTCACTTCAGGTTTACTGTATCCCTCTGACCTTCTTATTGACGATGATACACAGAAATTGCATCGGAATTAAATAGAAAAGGCAGAATATCGACTTAAGTACAAGAAGACTGACTCTTATTACTGACTATGCTTTGAACCATTCCTGTGACACTAGTTATAGATTCCGATGATTCACTTCAGGTTTACAGTATCCCTTAAACCTTCTTATTGACGATGAAACACAGAAAGAGCAACGGAATTAAATAGAAAAGGCAGAATGCCGAGTTAAGTACAAGAAGACTCACTCTTCCTACTTTCTATGCTTTTGAACTATTCCTGTGACACTAGTTATAGAATCCAATTCTTCACTTCAGTTTTACTGTATCCCTCTGACCTTCTTATTGACGATGAAACACAGAAATTGCATCGGAATTAAATACAAAAGGCACAATGCTGACTCAAGTACAAGAAGACTGACTCTACTTACTGTCTATGTTTTGAACCATTCCTGTGACACTAGTTATAGATTCCGATGCCTCACTTCAGGTTTACTGTATCCCTTGGACGTTCTTATTGACGATGAAACACTAAAATTGTATCGGAATTAAATAGAAAAAGCACAGTGCCGACTTAAGTACATGTAGACTGACTCTTCCTACTGTCTATGCTTTGAAACGCTCCTGTGACACTAGTTATAGAATACGATGCTTCATTTCAGGATTACTGTATCCCTTGGACCTACTTATTGACGATGAAACACAGAAAGTGCAACGGAATTAAATAGAAAAGGCACAATGCCGACTTAAGTACAAGAAGACTGACTCTAACTACTGTCTATGTTTTGAACCATTCCTGTGACACTAGTTATAATTTCCGATGCCTTACTTCAGGTTTACTGTATCCTTCTGACTTTCTTATTGACGATGAAACACAGAAAGTGCAACGGAATTAAATAGAAAAGGCACAATGCCGACTTAAGTACAAGAAGACTGACTCTTACTACTGTCTATGTTTTGAACCATTCCTGTGACACTAGTTATAGATTCCGATGCTTCACTTCAGGTTTACTGTATCCCTTGGACGTTCTTATTGACGATGGAACACTGAAATTGAATCGGAATTAAATAGAAAAAGCACAGTGCCGACTTAAGTACAAGATGACTGACTCTTCTTACTGACTATGATTTGAACCATTCCTGTGACACCACTTATAGATTCCGAAGCTTCTTATTGACGATGAAACACAGAAATTGCATCGGAATTAAATACAAAAGGCACAATGCTGACTCAAGTACAAGAAGACTGACTCTACTTACTGTCTATGTTTTGAACCATTCCAGTGACACTAGTTATAGATTCCGATGCCTCACTTCAAGTTTACTGTATCCTGTGGACGTTCTTATTGAGGATGAAACACTAAAATTGTATCGGAATTAAATAGAAAAAGCACAGTGCCGACTTCAGTACAATAAGTCTGACTCTTACTACTGTCTATGCTTTGAACCATTCCTGTGACACTAGTTATAGATTCCGATGCTTCACTTCAGGTATACTGTATCGATCTGACCGTCTTGCTGTCGATGATAGACAGAAATTGCTTCGGAATTAAATACAAAATGCACAATGCCGACTTAAGTACAAGAAGACTGAGTCTTCTTATTGTCTGTGTTTTGAACCCTTCCTGTGACACTAGTTATAGATTCCGATGCTTCACTTCAGGTTTACTGTATCCCTCTGACCTTCTTATTGACGATGAAACACAGAAATTGCATCGGAATTATATAGAAATGGCACAATGCCGACTTAAGTACAAGAAGAGTGACTCTCCTTACTGTCTGTGTTATGAACCATTCCTGTGACACTAGTTATAGATTCCGATGCTTCACTTCAGGGTTACTGTATCCCTTGGACCTTCGTATTGACGATGAAACACAGAAATTGCATCGGTATTAAATACAAAAGGCACAATGCCGGCTTAAGTACAAGAAGACTGACCCGTCTTACTGTATATGTTTTGAACCATTCCTTTGACACTAGTTATAGATTCCGATGCTTCACTTCAGGTTTACTGTATCCCTCTGACCTTCATATTGACGATGAAACACAGATATTGCATCGGAATAAAATAGAAAAGGCACAATGCCGACTTAAGTACATGAAGACTAACTCCTGCTACTGAATATGTTTTGAACCATTCCTGTGACACTAGTTATGGATTTCGATGCTTCACTTCAGGTTTACTGTATCCCTCTGACCTTCTTACTGACGATGAAACACAGAAACTGCATCGGAATCAAAGAGAAGAGCACAATGCGGACTTAAGTACAAGAAGACTGACTCTTCTTACTGTCTATGGTTTGAACCATTCCAGTGACACTAGTTATAGATTCCGATGCTTCACTTCAGGTTTACTGTATCCCTTGGACCTTCTTATTGACGATGAAACACAGAAATTGCATCGGAATTAAGTAGAAAAGGCACAATGCCGACTTAAGTACAAGAAGGCTGACCCTTCTTACTGTCTATATTTTGAACCATTCCTGTGACGCTATTTACAGATTCAGATGCTTCACTTCAGGTTTACTGTATCCCTCTGACCATCATAATGACGATGAAACACAGAAATTGCATCGGAATTAAATAGAAAAGGCACAATGCCGTTTTAAGTACAAGAAGACTGACCCTTCCTACTGTCTATATTTGAACCATTCCGGTGACGCTAGTTATAGATTCCGATGCTTCACTTCAGGTTTACTGTATCCCTCGGACCTTCTTACTTACGATGAATCACAGAAATTGCATCGGAATTAAATAGAAAAGGCACAATGCCGACTTAAGTACAAGAAGACTGACTCTTCTTACTAACTGTTTTGAACCATTCCTGTGACACTAGTTATAGATTCCGATGCTTTACTTCAGGTTTACTGTATCCCTCTGACCTTCTTATTGACGATGAAACACAGAAATTGCATCGGAATTATATACAAATGGCACAATGCCGAATTAAGTACAAGAAGACTGACTCTCCTTACTGTCTATGTTTTGAACCATTCCTGTGACACTAGTTATAGATTCCGATGCTTCACTTCAGGTTTACTGTATCCCTCTGACCTTCTTATTGACGATGAATCACAGAAATTGCATCGGTATAAAATACAAAAGGCACAATGCCGACTTAAGTACAAGAAGACTGACACTTCTTACTGTCTATGTTTTGACCCATGGCTGTGACGCTATTTACAAATTCCGATGCTTCACTTCAGCTTTACTGTATCCCTCTAACCATCTTAATGACGATGAAACACAGAAATTGCATCGGAAATAAATAGAAAAGGCACAGTGCCGACTTAAGTACAAGAAGACTGATTATTACTACTGTCTATGCTTTGAACCATTCCTGTGACACTAGATATAGATTCCGATGCTTCACTTCAGGTTTACTGTATCGATTTGACCATCTTGTTGTCGATGAAAGACAGAAATTGCATCAGAATTAAATAGAAAAGGCACAATTCCGACTTAAGTACAAGAAGACTGACTCTTCTTATTGTCTGTGTTTTGAACCATTCCTGTGACGCTACTTACAGATTCCGATGCTTCACTCCAGGTTTACTGCATCCCTCTGACCTTCTTATTGACGATGAAACACAGAAATTGCATCGGAATTAAATACAAAAGATACAATATCGACTTAAGTACAAGAAGACTGACTCTTATTACTGACTATGTTTTGAACAATTCCTGTGACACTAGTTATAGATTCCGATGATTCACTTCAGGTTTACTGTATCCCTTAAAACTTCATATTGACGATCAAACACAGAAATTGCATCTGAATTAAATACAAAAAGCACAAAGCCGACTTAAGTACTTGTAGACTGACTCTTCCTACTGTCTATGCTTTGAACCATTCCTGTGACACTAGTTATAGGTTCCGATGCCTCACTTCAGGTTTACTGTATCCCTCTGACCTTCTTATTGACGATTAAACAGAGAAATTGCACAGAAAAGGCACAATGCCCAATTAAGTACAAGAAGCCTGACTCCTCCTCCTGTCTATGTTTTGAACCATTCCTGTGACACTAGTTATAGATTACGATGCTTCACTTCAGGTTTGCTGTATACCTCTGATCTTCTTATTGACGATGAAACACAGAAACACAGAAATTGCAATGCCGACTCAAGTACAAGAGGACTGAGTCTTCCTACTGTCTATGTTTTGAACCATTCCTGTGACATTAGTTATAGATTCCGCTGCTTAACTTCAGGTTTACTGTATCCCTCTAACCATCTTAATGACGATGAAACACAGAAATTGCATCGGCAATAAATAGAAAAGGCACAGTGCCGACTTAAGTACAAGAAGACTGACTCTTACTACTGTCTATGCTTTGAACCATTCCTGTGACACTAGTTGTAGATTCCGATGCTTCACTTCAGGTTTACTGTATCGATTTGACCATCTTGTTGTCGATGAAAGACAGAAATTGCATCAGAATTAAATACAAAAGGCACAATGCCGACTTAAGTACAAGAAGACTGACTCTTCTTATTGTCTGTGCTTTGAACCATTCCTGTGACGCTACTTACAGATGCCGATGCTTCACTTCAGGTTTACTGTATCCCTTAAAACTTCATATAGACGATCAAACACAGAAATTGCATCTGAATTAAATACAAAAGGCACAAAGCCGACTTAAGTACATGTAGACTGACTCTTCCTACTGTCTATGTTTTGAACCATTCCTGTGCCACTAGTTATAGAATCCGATGCTTAATTTCAGGATTACTGTATCCCTTGGACCTTCTTATTGACGATGAAACACAGAAAGTGCAACGGAATTAAATAGAAAAGGCACAATGCCGACTTAAGTACAAGAAGACTGGCTCTTCCTACTTTCTATGTTTTGAACCATTCCTGTGACACTAGATATAGATTCCGATGCCTCACTTCAGGTTTACTGTATCCCTCTGATTTCTTATTGACGATGAATCACAGAAATTGCATCGGAATTAAATAGAAAAGGCACAATGCCGACTTAAGTACAAGGAGACTAACTCTTCCTACTTTCTATGCTTTTGAACCATTCCTGTGAGACTAGTTATAGAATCCGATGCTTCACTTCAGGTTTACTGTATCCCTCTGACCTTATTATTGACAATGAAACACAGAAATTGCATCGGGATTAAATACAAATGGCACAATGCCGACTCAAATACAAGAAGACTGACTCTACTTACTGTCTATGTTTTGATACATTCCTGTGACTAGTTATAGATTCCGATGCCTCACCTCAGGTTTACTGTATCCCTCTGACCTTCTTATTGACGATGAAACACAGAAATTGCATCGGTATAAAATACAAAAGGCACAATGTCAACTTAAGTACAAGAAGACTGACTCTTCTTACTGACTATGATTTGAACCATTCCTGTGACACTAGTTATAGATTCCGATGATTCACTTCAGGTTTACTGTATCCCTCTGATCGTCTTATTGACGATGAAACACAGAAATTGCATCGTAATTAAATACAAAAGGCACAAAGCCGACTTAAGGACAAGAAGACTGACTCTTCTTATTGTCTGTGTTTTGAACCATTCCTGTGACGCTAGTTACAGATTCCGATGCTTCACTTCAGGTTTACTGCTTCCCTCTGACCTTCTTATTGACGATGAAACACAGAAATTGCATCGGAATTAAATACAAAAGGCACAATGTCAACTTAAGTACAAGAAGACTGACTCTTCTTACTGACTATGATTTGAACCATTCCTGTGACACTAGTTATAGATTCCGATGATTCACTTCAGGTTTACTGTATGCCTTGGACCTTCTTATTGACGATGAAACAAAGAAATTGCATCGGAATTAAATAGAAAATGCACAATGCCGACTTAAGTACAAGAAGACTGACTCTTCTTACCGACTATGATTGGAACCATTCCTATGACACTAGTTATAGATTCCGATGCTTCACGTCAGGTTTACTGTATCCCTCTGACCTTCTTTTTGACGATGAATCACAGAAATAGCATCGGATTTAAACAGAAAAGGCACAATGCTGACTTAAATACTAGATGACTGACTCATCTTACTGTCTATGATTTGAACCATTCCTGTGACACTAGTTATAGATTCCGATACTTCACTTAAGTTTTACTGTAACCCTTGTACTTTGTTATTGAAGATGAAACACAGAAATTGCATCGGAATTAAGTACAAAAGGCACAATGCCGACTTAAGTACATGTAAACTGATTCTTCCTACTGTGTATGCTTATCCATTCCTGTGACACTAGTTATGGAATCCGATGCTTCATTTCAGGATTACTGTATCCCTTGGACCTTCTTATTGACGATGAAATACAGAAAGTGCAACGGAATTAAATAGAAAAGGCACATTGCCGAGTTAAGTACAAGAAGACTGACTCCTCCTACTGTCTATGTTTTGAACCATTCCTGTGACACTAGTTATAGATTCCGATGCTTTACTTCAGGTTTACTGTATCCCTCTGACTTTCTTATTGACGATGAAACACAGAAATTGCATCGAAATAAAATAGAAAAGGCACAATGCCGACTTAAGTACAAGAAGACTCACTGTTCCTACTTTCTATGCTTTTGAACCATTCCTGTGACACTAGTTATAGAATCCAATTCTCCACTTCAGGTTTACTGTATCCCTCTGACCTTCTTATTGACGATGAAACACAGAAATTGCATCGGTATAAAATACAAAAGGCACAATGCCGACTTAAGTACAAGAAGATTGACCCGTCTTACTGTCTATGTTTTGAACCATTCCTGTGACACTAGTTATAGATTCCGATGCTTGACTTCAGGTTTACTGTATCCCTCTGATCTTCTTATTGACGATAAAACACAGAAATATCATCGGAATTAAATACAAAAGGCTCAATGCCGACTTAAGTACAAGAAGACTGACTCTTCTTACTGTCTATGTTTTGACCCATGCCTGTGACGCTATTTACAAATTCCGATGCTTCACTTTAGCTTTACTGTATCCCTCTAACCATCTTAATGACGATGAAACACAGAAATTGCATCGGCAATAAATAGAAAAGGCACAGTGCCGACTTAAGTACAAGAAGACTGACTCTTACTACTGTCTATGCTTTGAACCATTCCTGTGCCACTAGTTGTAGATTCCGATGCTTCACTTCAGGTTTACTGTATCGATTTGACCATCTTGTTGTCGATGAAAGACAGAAATTGCATCAGAATTAAATACAAAAGGCACAATGCCGACTTAAGTACAAGAAGACTGACTCTTCTTATTGTCTGTGTTTTGAACCATTCCTGTGACGCTACTTACAGATTCCGATGCTTCACTTCAGGTTTACTGCATCCCTCTGACCTTCTTATCGACGATGAAACACAGAAATTGCATCGGAATTAAATAGAAAAGATACAATATCGACTTAAGTACAGGAAGACTGACTCTTATTACTGACTATGTTTTGAACAATTCCTGTGACACTAGTTATAGATTCGGATGATTCACTTCAGGTTTACTGTATCCCTTAAAACTTCATATAGACGATCAAACACAGAAATTGCATCTGAATTAAATACAAAAGGCACAAAGCCGACTTAAGTACATGTAGACTGACTCTTCCTACTGTCTATGCTTTGAACCATTCCTGTGACACTAGTTATAGAATCCGATGCTTAATTTCAGGATTACTGTATCCCTTGGACCTTCTTATTGACGATGAAACACAGAAAGTGCAACGGAATTAAATAGAAAAGGCACAATGCCGAGTTAAGTACAAGAAGACTGACTCTTCCTACTGTCTATGTTTTGAACCATTCCTGTGACACTAGTTATAGATTCCGATGCCTTACATCAGGTTTACTGTATCCCTCTGACCTTCTTATTCACGATTAAACAGAGAAATTGCACAGAAAAGGCACAATGCCCACTAAAGTACAAGAAGCCTGACTCCTCCTCCTGTCTATGTTTTGAACCATTCCTGTGACACTAGTTATAGATTACGATGCTTCACTTCAGGTTTGCTGTATACCTATGATCTTCATATTGACGATGAAACACAAAAACACAGAAATTGCAATGCCGACTCAAGTACAAGAGGACTGACTCTTCCTTCTGTCTATGTTTTGAACCATTCCTGTGACATTAGTTATAGATTCCGCTGCTTAACTTCAGGTTTACTGTATCCCTCTGACCATCTTAATGACGATGAAACACAGAAATTGCATCGGAATTAAATACAAAAGGCACAATGCCGACTTAAGTACAAGAAGACTGACTCTTCTTATTGTCTGTGTTGTGACCCATTCCTGTGACGCTAGTTACAGATTCCGATGCTTCACCTCAGGTTTACTGTATCCCTCTGACCATCTTAATGACGATGAAAAACAGAAATTGCATCGGAATTAAATAGAAAATGCACGATGCCGACTTAAGTACAAGAAGACTGACTCTAACTACTGTCTATGCTTTGAACCATTCCTTTGACACTAGTTATAAATTCCGATGCTGCACTTCAGGTTTACTGTATCGATCTGTCTTTCTTGTTGTCGATAAAAGACAGAAATTGCATCGGAATTAAATACAAAAGGCACAAAGCCGACTTAAGGACAACAAGACTGACTCTTCTTATTGTCTGTGTTTTGAATCATTCCTGTGACGCTAGTTACAGATTCCGATGCTTCACTTCAGGTTTACAGCTTCCCTCTGACCTTCTTATTGACGATGAAACATAGAAATTGCATCGGAATTAAATACAAAAGGCACAATGTCAACTTAAGTACAAGAAGACTGACTCTTCTTACTGACTATGATTTGAACCATTCCTGTGATACTAGTTATAGATTCCGATACTTCACTTAAGTTTTACTGTATCCCTTGGACTTTGTTATTGAAGATGAAACACAGAAATTGCATCGGAATTAAGTACAAAAGGCACAATGCAGACTTAAGTACGTGTAGACTGATTCTTCTTACTGTCTATGTTGTGAAACATTCCTGTGACCTTAGTTATGGATTCCGATGCTTCCTTTCAGGTTAACTGTATCCCTTGGACCTTCTTATTGACGATGAAACACAGAAATTGCGTCGGAATTAACACTCTAAGCGCCAAGCCCGTAAAATTTACGGGCCTGGGATCGCGCGAAAATCACCAAGCCCGTAAAATTTACGGGCCGCTACATTTAATTTCATTCAAAACACTGCAACGTTATTTCTACGGGTTTGGCCAGCGCTATACGTTTTTCAGATGTTTATTAACAAAATGCGTCCATAGATGTCACGGCAGCGCTGTAATTCATGTTAAAACTTATCTTTGCGTTCTCAGTCTGTATATCATTCAGTTGTTTGTCATCATGTTTCGGCGCGGTTTATCAGACGCAGAAATTGCGGATTTGATCAATCATAGCGACACTCTGGATAATGTAGAGAGTGATTCAGACGATTCTGAATGCAATGGTGTGTTTGAAGGTACGTATTTCCGAATTTTCCACGTAATTGTGCAGTACGCACATATCTGTTGAACATGTGTAAACGATGTATGTAGTTACACATAATGTGATATTCTTTTTAGAAGACGAGATTGATGACAGTTTGTCTTCAGATGAAGACGAGAATGATGTTGAAGGTGTTGCTTCAAATCCAGCAGCTGTGCCGTATCCGAAAGACAGTGAGTGGACTGCAGTTGACACCTACCGACCTCTGCCTGTCAACACGACACCCAGGCAGATACTAGTGGATATTGATGAGTCGAGTTCTGTACTGGATTGCAGTAAAGTGTTCCTTACTGACAGTGACGTAAATGAACTCAAGAGACAGACAAATTTGTATGCATCACAGACAATACAGAAGAAAAGAAGAGGAAATAATCTGAAGCCCCATTCAGTTTTGAGTTCGTGGAAGCCAGTGACTATAAGTGAGATGAGGCGTTTCTTGGGTATTATTTTCCACATGTGTGTTCCGAAAAAGCCCAAAATTGCGGACCATTGGAGCACTAATCCTGTTCTTAGTTGTAACTTTTGTCCCCATGTCATGAGCCGTTTGCGTTTCACTCAGATACTGTCATGCTTGCATCTTGTTGACAATTCAAATCAGAAAAAACCAGGCGAAGATGGATTTCATCCACTTTACAAAGTTTTGCCATATTATAATAATTTGAAGGAGCGATGTATCCAGGCATATCGTCCCTCAGAAAAAGTGACAATTGATGAAGGAATTTGCCCATTTCGAGGTCGTGTGAGTTTCCGTGTTTACATGCAAAATAAGCCTCATAAGTATGGACTGAAAGTATATGCTGTTGCTGAAGCCAGTAGTGGCTATGTTGTAAATTTTGAAGTTTATGCTGGTAAGCATATTGTTGACAATTCTTCGTCTGCGGTTATTTTGCGATTGTTGTCTGACAGCAGCTTGCTGAACAAAGGCCACACTGTGTATTTAGATCGATTTTATTCCAGTCCAGAGCTATTTCAGCAACTGGCAGAGAAAGGCACTGGAGCTGTTGGTACTGTGAACAAATCCAGGAAAGGATTGCCTAAAGATTTAGTATCTGCTACGCTGAAAAAGGGCGAAATGTCTTTTCGGCGTAAAGATAATGTATTGGCAATGAAGTGGAAAGATAAGAGAGATGTGTATACATTGTCTACAAGGCATCAAGCAACATTTGGTACGCATACTAAGAGAAATGGGTCTGTAGTATTGAAACCACTTCAGGTACTTGATTACAACCTCAATAAAATTGGAGTGGATATTGGAGACCAACGCCTGCAGTACAATCCGTTCCAGCACAGAACTGTGAAATGGTGGCGAAAATTATATTTCCATTTGCTGCTTATGGGAGTATCAAATGCATTTTGGCTGTACAATGCAGTGCACAGGAAGAAAATTACAATAACAGACTTTATAACAGTGCTTGCAGTTCAGCTTGTTGAAGACGACACACTTGAATTCATTCCAAGAAATGAAGGAACTGTAGGTCGGCTAACAAAGAGACATTTTTTGCAGCACATACCTGCAACTACTAAGAAGTATGCTGCTCGTGTGTGTCACGTGTGCAGTTCCAGGAGCAAGAAACAGAGTGGCAAGGCTTCTCGCAAAGAGACACGATACGAATGTGAACAGTGTGGCGTTGCACTCTGCCTGGAACCTTGCTTTAAAATTTTCCACACTAAAAAACAATATGATTCTGTGTGAAATTTATATGTAATACTGTATACTATCAGAAACATGTAATGTAGTGCCACAATTTTGGTTAAAAATAAATCACAATTGTATTCCCTTATTCGTATGACTTTTTCTAAATTCTTAAAACATCTAAGTGATTTCTATAACTGTACCTTAAAGCTGTGCATTGTAAAGTAGTTTCTTTCACTCAGAATTAAAGTAGAAATGTGCAGCTTCAAGATGGTACCAAATTTGCCACAATCCAAACAGTAGATTTGATGCAGTAATTTTTTTAATATTGGTAAAATTGCCCGGTTTCTAGGGACGGGTGCATAAAATAGGCCTGGTACAGAGAGTGTTAAATACAAAAGGCACAATGCCGACTTAAGTACATGTAAACTGATTCTTCCTACTGTGTATGCTTTGAACCATTCCTGTGACACTAGTTATGGAATCCGATGCTTCATTTCAGGATTACTGTATCCCTTGCACCTTCTTATTGACGATGAAACACAGAAAGTGCAACGGAATTAAATAGAAAAGGCACAATGCCGACTTAAGTACAAGAAGACTGACTCCTCCTACTGTCTATGTTTTGAACCATTCCTGTGACACTAGTTATAGATTCCGATGCTTTACTTCAGGTTTACCGTATCCCTCTGACTTTATTATTGACGATGAAACACAGAAATTGCATCGAAATAAAATAGAAAAGGCACAATGCCGACTTAAGTACAAGAAGACTCACTGTTCCTACTTTCTATGCTTTTGAACCATTCCTGTGACACTAGTTATAGAATCCAATTCTCCACTTCAGGTTTACTGTATCCCTCTGACTTTCTTATTGACGATGAAACACCGAAATTGCATCGGAATTAAATACAAAAGGTACAATGCCGACTTAAGTACATGTAGACTGACTCTTCCTACTGTCTATGTTTTGAACCATTCCTGTGACACTAGTTATAGATTCCGATGCTTCACTTCAGGTTTACTGTATACCTCTGCCCATCTTATTGACGATGAAACACAGAAATTGCATCGTAATTAAATATAAAAGGCACAATGCCGACTTAAGTACAAGAAGAATTGGTCTTCTTACTGTCTATGTTTTGAACCATACCTGTGACATTAGTTATAGATTCCGATGCTTCACATCAGGTTTACTGTATCCCTCTGACCTCCTTATTGACAATGAAACACAGAAATTGCAGCCTAATTAAATACAAAAGGCACAATGCCGAATCAAGTACAAGAAGACCCGCTCTTCTTACTGTCTACGTTTTGAACCATTTCTGTGACACTAGTTATAGATTCCGATGCTTCACTTCGGGTTTACTGTATCCCTGTGACCTTCTTATTGACGATGAAACACAGAAATTTCATCGGAATTAAATACAAAAGTCACAATGCCGACTTAAGTACAAAAAGACTGACTCTCCTCACTGTCTATGTTTTGAACCATTCCTGTGACACTAGTTATAGATTCCGATGCTTGACTTTAGGTTTATTGAATCCCTCTGCCCATCTTATTGACAAAGAAACACATAAATTGCATCGGAATTAAATACAAAAGGCACAATGAGAACTCAAGTACAAGAAGACTGGCTCTTCTTACTGTCTATGATTTAAACCATTTCTGTGACACTAGTTATAGATTCCGATGCTTCACTTCAGGTATACTGTATTCCTCTGATGCTCTTATTGACGATGATACACAGAAGTTGCATCCGAATTAAATACAAAAGGCACAATGCCGACCTAAGTACTAGAAGACTGGCTCTTCTTACTGTCTATGTTTTGAACCATTTCTGTGACACTAGTTATAGATTCCGATGCCTCACTTCAGGTTTACTGTATCCCTCTGACCTTCTTGTTGACGATTAAACACAGAAATTGCATCGGAATTAAATGGAAAAGGCACAATGCCGACTTAAGTACAAGAAGCCTGACTCTTCCTCCTGTCTATGTTTTGAACCATTCCTGTGAAACTAGTTATAGATTCCGATGCTTCACTTCAGGTTTACTGTATCCCTCTGATCTTCTTATTGACGATGAAACACAGAAATTGCATCGTAATTAAATATAAAAGGCACAATGCCGACTCAAGTACAAGGAGACTGACTCTTCCTACTGTCTATGATTTGAACCAATCCTGTGACATTAGTTATAGAATCCGCTGCTTAACTTCAGGTTTACTGTATCCCTCTGACCTTCTTTTTGACGATGAAACACAGAAATTGCATCGGAATTAAATAGAAAAGGCACAATGCCGACTTAAGTACAAGTAGACTTACTCTTCTTACTGTCTATGTTTTGAACCATTCCTGTGACACTAGTTATAGATTCTGATGCTTCACTTCAGGTTTACTGTATCCCTCTGACCTTCTTATTGACGATGAAACACAGAAATTGCATCGGAATTAAATACAAAAGCCACAATGCCGACTCAAGTACAAGAAGACTGGCTCCTCTTACTGTCTATGCTTTGAACCTTTTCTGTGACACGAGTTATAGATTCCGATGCTTCACTTCAGGTTTACTGTATCCCTCTGACCTTCTTAATGACGAAGAAACACAGATATTGCATCGGAATTAAATACAAAAGGCACAATGCCGACTTAAGTACAAGGAGACTGACTCTTCTTACTGTCAATGTTTTCTACCATTCCGGTGACATTAGTTATAGATTCCGATGATTCACCTCAGGTAACTGTATCCAGCTGACCTTCTTATTGACGATGAAACACAGAAATTGCTTCGGAATCATATATGAAAGGCACAATGCCGACTTAAGTACAAGAAGACTGACTCTTCTTACTGTCTATGATTTGAAACATTCCTGTGATACTATTTAAAGATTCCGATGCTTCACTTCAGGTTTACTGTATCCCCCTGACCTTATTATTGACGATGAAACTCATAAATTGTATCTTAATGAAATACAAAAGGCACAATGCCGACTTCAGTACAAGAACACTAACTCTTCTTACTGTCTATGGTTTGAACCATTCTGTGACACTAGTTATAGATTCCAATGCTTCACTTCAGGTTTACTGTATCCCTCGGACCTTCGAATTGACGATCAAACACAGAAAATTCATCGGAATTAAATACAAAAGGCACAATGCCGACTTCAGTACAAAAACACTGACTCTTCTTACTGTCTATGTTCTGAACCATTCCTGTGACACTAGTTATAGATTCCGATGCTTCACTTCAGGTTTACTGTATGCCTTTGAGCTTGTAATTGACGATGAAACACAGAAATTAAATCGGAATTATATACAAAAGGCACAATGCCGACTTATGTACAAGAAGACTGACTCTTCTTACTGTCTATGTTTTGAACCACTCCTGTGACACTAGTTATCGATTCCGATGCTACACTTCAGGTTTACTGTATCCCTTTCACCTTCCTATTGACGATGAAACACAGAAATTGCATCTTAATTAAATACAAAATGCACAATGCCGACTTAAGTACAAGAAGATAGACTCTTCTTTCTGTCTATATTTTTGAACCATTCCTGTGACACTAGTTATAGATTCCGATGCTTCACTTCAGGTTTACTGTATCCCTCTGACCTTATTATTGACGATGAAACACAGAAATTAAATCTTAATTAAATACAAAAGGTACAATGCCGACTTAAGTACAAGAAGACTGACTCTTCTTATTGTCAATGTTTTCTACCATTCCGGTGACATTAGTTATAGATTCTGATGATTCACTTCAGGTAACTGTGTCCAGCTGACCTTCTTATTGACGATGAAACACTGAAATTGCATCGGAATTATATACAAAATGCACAATGCCGACTTAAGTACAAGAAGACTGATTCTCTTACTTTCTATGTTTTGAACCATTCCTGTGACACTGGTTATAGATTCCGATGCTTCACTTCAGGTTTATTGTATCCCTCTGACCTTCTTGTTGACGATGAAACACAGAAATGGCATCGGAATTAAATACAAAAGGCACAATGCCGTCTTCAGTACAAGAACACTAACTCATCTTACTGTCAATGGTTTGAACCATTCCTGTGACACTAGTTATAGATTCCGATGCCACACTTCAGGTTTACTGTATCCCTCTGACCTACTTATTGACGATGAATTACGTAAATTATATGGAAATTAAATACAAAAGACACAATGCCGACCTAAGTACAAGAAAGCTGACTCTTTTTACTGTTTATGTTTTGAACCATTCCTGTGACACTAGTTATAGATTCTGATGCTTCATTTCAGGTTTACTGTATCCCTGTGAGCTTCTTATTGACGATGAAACACAGAAATTGCATCGGAATTATATACAAAAGGCACCATGCAGACTTAAGTAGAGAAGACTGACTCTTCTTACTGTCAATGCCTTGAACCATTCCTGTGACACTAGTTATAGATTCCGATGCTTCACTTCAGGTTTACTGTATCCCTCTGACCTTATTATTGACGATGAAACACAGAAATTAAATCTTAATTAAATACAAAAGGTACAATGCCGACTTAAGTACAAGAAGACTGACTCTTCTTGCTGTCTATGATTTGTACCATTCCTGTGACACTAGTTATAGGTTCCCATGCTTCACTTCAGTTTCACTGTATCTCTCTGACCTTCTTCTTGACGATGAAGCACAGAAATTGCATCGGAATTAAATACAAAAGGCACAATGCCGACATAAGAATAAGAAGACTGACTCTTCGAAATGTCTTTGTTTTGAACCTTTCCTGTGACACTAGTTTTAGATTCCGATGCTTCACTTCAGGTTTTCTGTATCCCTCTGACCTTCTTATTGACGATGAAACACAGAAATTGCATCTTAATTAAATACAAAAGGCACAATGCCGACTTAAGTACAAGAAGACTGACTCTTCTTACTGTCAATGTTTTCTACCATTCCGGTGACATTAGTCATAGATTCTAATGATTCACTTCAGGTAACTGTGTCCAGCTGACCTTCTTATTGACGATGAAGCACAGAAATTGCATCTGAATTAAATACAAAAGGCACAATGCCGTCTTAAGTACAAGAAAACTGACTCTTCTTACTGTCTATGTTTTGAACCATTCCTGTGACACTAGTTATCGATTCCGATGCTTCACTTCAGGTTTACTGTATCCCTCTGACCTTCTTATTGACGAAGAAACACAGATATTGCATCGGAAATAAATGCAAAAGGACCAATGCCGACTTAAGTATTAGAAGACTGACCCTTCTTACTGTCTATATTTTGAACCATTCCTGTGACACTAGTTATAGATTCCGATGCTTCACTTCAGGTTTACTGTATCCCTCTGACCTTCGGATTGACGATGAAACATAGGAATTGCATCGGAATTAAATACATAAAGCACAATGCCGACTTAAGTACAAGAAAACTAACTCTTCGAACTGGCTATGATTTGAACCATACCTGTGACACTACCTTTTGATTCCGATGTTTCACTTCAGGTTTACTGTATCCCTCTGAGCTTCTTATTGACGATGAAACACAGAATATGCATCGGAATTATATACAAAAGGCACAATGCCGACTTAAGTACAAAAAGACTGACTCTTCTTACTGTCTATGTTTTGAACCATTCCTGTGACACTAGTTATGGATTCCGATGCTTCACTTCAGGTTTACTGTATGCCTTTCACCTTCCTATTGACGATGAAACACAGAAATTGCATCTTAATTAAATACAAAAGGCACAATGCCGAATTAAGTACACGAAGACTGACTCTTCCTACTGTCTATCTTTTGAACCATTCCTGTGACACTAGTTATAGATTCCGATGCTTCACTTAGGGTTTATTGTATCCCTGCGACCTCCTTATTGACGATGAAACACAGAAATTGCATCGGACTTAAATACAAAAGGCACAATGCCGACTTATGTACAAGAAAACTGACTCTTCTTACTGTCTATGTTTTGAACCATTCCTGTGACACTAGTTATAGATTCCGATGCTTCACTTCAGGTTTACTGTATCCCTCTGACCTTCTTATTCACGATGAAACACGAAAATTGCATCGGAATTAAATACAAAAGGCACAATGCCGACTTAAGTACAAGAAGAATGGGTCTTCTTACTGTCTATGATTTGAACCATTCCTGTGACACTAGTTATAGATTTCGATGCTTCACTTCAGGTTTACTGTATCCCTCTGACCATCCTATTGACGATGAAACACAGAAATTGCATCCTAATTAAATACAAAAGGCACAATGCTGACTCAAGTACAAAAAGACTGGCTCTTCTTACTGTCTATGTTTTGAACCTTTTCTGTGACACTAGTTATAGATTCCGATGCTTCACTTCAGTTTTACTGTATCCCTCTGACATTCGTAATGACGAAGAAACACAGATATTGCATCGTAATTAAATACAAAAGGCACAATGCCGACTTAAGTACAAGAAGACTGACCCTTCTTACTGCCTATGTTTTGAACCATTTCTGTGACACTAGTTATAGATTCCGATGCTTCACTTCAGGTTTACTGTATCCCTCTGACCTTCGTAATGACGATGAAACACAGAAATTGCATCGGAATTAAATACAAATGTCACAATGCCGACTTAGTACAAAAAGACTGACTCTTCTTACTGTCTATGTTTGAACCATTCCTGTTACACTAGTTATAGATTCCGAAGCTTGACTTTAGGTTTACTGAATCCCTCTGACCTTCTTATTAACAAAGAAACACATAAATTGCATCGGAATTAAATACAAAAGGCACAATGCCGACTCAAGTACAAGAAGACTGGCTCTTCTTACCGTCTATGATTTAAACCATTTCTGTGACACTAGTTATAGATTCCGATGCTTCACTTCAGGTTTACTGTATCCCTCTGACCTTATTATTGACGATGAAACACATAAATTGCATCTTAATTAAATACAAAAGGCACAATGCCGACTTCAGTACAGGAACACTGACTCTTCTTACTGTCTATGGTTTGAACCATTCCTGTGACACTAGTTATAGATTCCGATGCTTCACTTCAGGTTTACTGTATCCCTCTGACCTTCCTATAGACGATGAAACACAAAAATAGCATCTTAATTAAATACAAAAGGCACAATGCCGACTTCAGTACAAGAACACTAACTCATCTTACTGTCTATGGTTTGAACCATTCCTGTGACACTAGTTATAGATTCCGATGCTTCACTTCAGGTTTACTGTATCCCTCTGACCTTCGTATTGACGATGAAACATAGGAATTGCATCGGAATTAAATACATAAGGCACAATGCCGACTTAAGTACAAGAAAACTAACTCTTCGAACTGGCTATGATTTGAACCATACCTGTGACACTACCTATTGATTCCGATGTTTCACTTCAGGTTTACTGTATCCCTCTGGGCTTCTTATTGACGATGAAACACAGAAATTGCATCTTAATTAAATACAAAAGGCACAATGCCGAATTAAGTACACGAAGACTGACTCTTCCTACTGTCTATCTTTTGAACCATTCCTGTGACACTAGTTATAGATTCCGATGCTTCACTTCGGGTTTATTGTATCCCTGTGACCTCCTTATTGACGATGAAACACAGAAATTGCATCGGACTTAAATACAAAAGGCACAATGCCGACTTATGTACAAGAAAACTGACTCTTCTTACTGTCTATGTTTTGAACCATTCCTGTGACACTAGTTATAGATTCCGATGCTTCACTTCAGGTTTACTGTATCCCTCTGACCTTATTATTGACGATGAAACACATAAATTGCATCTTAATTAAATACAAAAGGCACAATGCCGACTTCAGTACAGGAACACTGACTCTTCTTACTGTCTAAGGTTTGAACCATTCCTGTGACACTAGTTATAGATTCCGATGCTTCGCTTCAGGTTTACTGTATCCCTCTGACCTTCCTATAGACGATGAAACTCAGAAATAGCATCTTAATTAAATACAAAAGGCACAATGCCGACTTCAGTACAAGAACACTAACTCATCTTACTGTCTATGGTTTGAACCATTCCTGTGACACTAGTTATAGATTCCGATATCTCACTTCAGGTTTACTGTATCCCTGTGACCTTCTTATTGACGATAAAACACAGAAATTGCATCGGAATTAAATACAAAAGGCACAATGGTGACTTATGTACAAAAAAAACTGACTCTTCTTACTGTCTATGTTTTGAACAATTCCTGTTACACTAGTTATAGATTCCGATGCTTCACTTCAGGTTTACTGTATCCCTTTCACCTTCCAATTGACGATGAAACACAGAAATTAAATCTTAATTAAATACAAAAGGCACAATGCCGAAATAAGTACAAGAAGACTTACTCTTTCTATTGTCTATCTTTTGAACCATTCCTGTGACACTAGTTATGGATTCCGATGCTTTACTTCAGGTTTACTGTATCCGTCTGACGCTCTTATTGACGATGAAACACAGAAGTTGCATCCGAATTAAATACAAAAGGCACAATGTCGACCCAAGTACAAGAAGACTGGCTCTTCTTACTGTCTATGTTTTGAACCATTCCTGTGACACTAGTTATAGATTCCGATGCTTCACTTCAGGGTTACTGTGTCCCTCTGACCTTCTTATTGACAAAGAAACACATAAATAGCATCGGAATTAAATACAAAAGGCACAATGCCGACACAAGTACAAGAAGACTGGCTCTTCTTATTGACTATGTTTTAAACCATTTCTGTGACACTAGTTATAGATTCCGATGCGTCCCTTCAGTCTTACTGTATCCCTCAGACCTTCTTATTGACGAAGAAACACAGAAATTGCATCGTAATTATATTCAAAAGGCCCACTGCCGATTTAAGTACAAGAAAACTGACTCTTCTTACTGTCTAGGTTTTTAATCATTCCTTTGACACCAGTTATAGATTTCGATGCTTCACTTCAGGTTTTACTGTATCCTTGTGACCTTCTTATTGACGATGAAACACAGAAATAGCATCGGAATTAAATACAAAAGGCACAATGGCGACTTATGTACAAGAAAACTGACTCTTCATACTGTTTATGCTTTGAACCATTCCTGTGACACTAGTTATAGATTCCGATGCTTCACTTCGGGTTTACTGTATCCCTCTGACCTTCTTATAGACGATGAAACACGTAAATTGCATCGGAATTAAATACAAAAGGCACAATGCCGACTTAAGTACAAGAAGAATGGGTCTTCTTACTGTCTATGTTTGAACCATTCCTGTGACACTAGTTATAGATTCCGATGCTACACTTCAGGTTTTCTGTATCCCTCTGACCTTCTTATTGACGATGAAACACAAATATTGCATCCTAATTAAATACAAAAGGCACAATGCCGACACAAGTACAAGAAGGCTGGCTCTTCTTGCTAACTATGTTTTAAGGGGATACGGAATCGGATTTCGGGTTAAAAAATCGAATTTTTTCTTATTGGCGTATTATATTCTGCCATGTTTCCTCTTTAAAATGACGTATCATACATAGCTCTACTACAATTATAACTATTTTATTTTTATATATTTGTGAGATCGGGTATTGCGCTTTAGTTATACACGTCTCTCGTGGCTGACCATGAACTTTTTGGCAGTACCTTTAAAGTGACATGAATTCAAATATCCCGGTTTCCAGCGACTATTTATACACTAGTTGCCCGAAAATGTTTCTCTCTGGTTTCCTCAAGTTACTCTTTGACTTTGTGGCGGACTGTTTTGTAAACAGTGTGATATAAGAAAGTAGTTGTTGTTGAGTTATTTCGTATTTAGTGCTTCATTTTTCGCAGTGAAAATGCCTAGAGCTAAAGCAAGAGTATTTAAAAAGCGTGTGAACTGGCAAAAGAAAAGAAATAATGATTCATTAGCAAAGCAAAGCAGTTCATCATCATCACTGTTGGAAAATGTGAATCCACTTATTACTGATTTGCCGAACGAACTTACACCAAATGAAAACAGTGCTTCTCATAAAAAACTAAGAGATTTGGAAGAGAAATATAATTTACTTGATAGAGGGAATGAAGTTTTTGAACTCATTGATACGAATATATTGTGTGAAGCTCTTGAAAACAGTTTGTGCTGCAAAAAATGTCATGGAAACGTTTCTCTGAAAGTAGAATCCCATGTTGGCCTGGCTGCCCAGTTTAATTTAATATGCAGTGTTTGTAAATACAGCTGTAAGTTTCCAAGTTCGGTTTCAGTAACTGTAAATAATGGATACAAGAAAACTGAAGTTTACAGTGTAAATATTAGGTTAGTTTATGGATTGCGAGCAATTGGTAAGGGCAAAGCAGCTGGTGATATGCTATGTGGTGTTCTAAATCTTCCAAGTGCACCTTCAAAGTTTGAAGCTTACAATTATGTACTACGATCTGCAGTTGAAGATGTAGCACAGAAGTCAATGCAGGTTGCTGTGGAAGAAGCAGTGGAAGAAAATGACGGCAGTCGTGACCTCACAGTGGCGTTTGATGGCACGTGGCAGAAAAGGGGCCACACCTCCAACAATGGTGTTGTAACAGCAACTAGTGTTGATACTGGCAAGGTTATTGATGTTGCAATAATGTCTAAATACTGTAGGTGCACAGGCAGGCTGAAAAATGAACACAGTGATGACTGTATTGCTAATTATTATGGTAGTAGTGGTGGCATGGAGGTTGCTGGGGTGAAGAAAATTTTTCATCGCTCTTCACAGTGGTATAATGTTCGCTATGTCAAATATCTGGGAGATGGTGACTCTAAAGCATTCAAAGAAGTTTTGGAAAGCAAACCATATGGGAACAGTGTAAATATAAGCAAACTTGAATGTATAGGACATGTGCAGAAGAGAATGGGTGCCAGGCTGAGAAGGTTAAAATCAGTTATGAAAGGGAAAAAACTAGATGATGGGAAAACCTTGGATGGCAGAGGAAGATTGACTGATTCCATAATAGACCACATTCAGAACTGCTATGGCCTTGCAATCAGGCAAAATACAGGCAATCTTGAAGAAATGAGGAGAGCTATATGGGCTTTATATTTCCACACCGCATCCACGGATGAGCATCCACAACATGGTTTGTGCCCCAAAGGTGAAAACAGCTGGTGTAAATACAATAGGGGACTAAGAACAGGAGAGAAATACATTCACCACCACAGTCTACCATCAGCCATCATGGCAGAAATAAAGCCCATTTTCAGAGATCTGGCTGACAGAAGTCTTCTGATGAAATGTCTTCACAGAAAAACGCAGAACCCCAACGAGTGCTTGAATAGTGTGATATGGCATCGTCTCCCAAAAACAGTGTTTGTCGGAATTAATACACTACATTTTGGTGTGTATGATGCTGTGGCAACCTTCAATCTTGGAAATATAACTAAATGCCAGGTCCTTCAAAAGTTGGGTATGTGTGTTGGTTCCCGTACGGTACGTGCTATGTTCTTTTTAGATCAGCACAGACTAAGGCATGCTGATAATATAATCAAGACATTAGTGAAAAAAGCAAGACAGGTGCAGAGGGGTGCCAAAAGAAGACTTGAAGATGATTATGAAGACTGTGAAGGGGGTATTAGCTACGGATCTGGAATGTTTTAATCTTCTTTCTCCGTTTCCCGTAAGTTTACTTTTTACTTCATCTAGGAACATTATCTCAGGTACTGGTCAACCTAGAAGTCTGAAATTTTTATGACGTAGTGACATAGGTCCCTATTACATACTGAAACAACGATTTTTTAATTACTTGATTTACAAAAGACTTAGGGGTGATAGTCTAGTAAAAAGCGATGGAAAAAATTTACTTAAAAATAAATGTACAATATCTCTGTAAGAAAATACTTTGACAATAAACTGTTGTTTCAGTATTGTTGTAACATATGAATGCACATACAGTAAAATTTTTACCTCTCTGTCTCCAGTAGTTTGTGAGAAAATGTTCCTTTTGGTAGGCATATATTAACATTGCGGGGATAGGTGATTCCGTATCCCCTTAAACCATTTCTGTGACACTAGTTATAGCTTCCGATGCTTCCCTTCAGGTTTACTGTATCCCTCAGACCTTCTTATTGACGAAGAAACACAGAAATTGCATCGTAATTATATTCAAAAGGCCCAATGCCGACTTAAGTACAAGAAAACTGACTCTTCTTACGTCTATGTTTTTAACCATTCCTTTGACACTAGTTATAGATTCCGATACTTCACTTCAGGTTTACTGTATCCCTGTGACCTTCTTATTGACGATGAAACACAGAAATTGCATCGGAATTAAATACAAAAGGCACAATGCCGACTTATGTACAAGAAAACTGACTCTTCTTACTGTCTATGTTTTGAACCATTCCTGTGACACTAGTTATAGATTCCGATGCTTCACTCCGGGTTTACTGCATCCCTCTGACCTTCTTGTTGACGATGAAACACGTAAGTTGCATCGGAATTAAATACAAAAGGCACAATGCCGACTTAAGTACAAGAAGAATGGGTCTTCTTACTATCTATGCTTTGAACCATTCCTGTGACAATAGTTATAGATTCCGATGCTTCACTTCAGGTTTACTGTATCCCTTTCACCTTCCTGTTGACGATGAAACACAGAAATTGCATCTTAATTAAATACAAAAGGCACAAAGCCGACTTAAGTACAAGAAGATTTACTCTTCTTACTGTCTATGTTTTGAAACATTCCTGTGATACTAGTTATAGATTCCGATGCTTCATTTCAGGTTTACTGTATCCCACTGACCTTATTATTGACGATGAAACACAGAAATTAAATCTTAAATAAATACAAAAGGCACAATGCCGAAATAAGTACAAGAAGACTGACTCTTCCTACTGTCTATGTTTTTAACCATTCCTGTGACACTTGTTATAGATTCCGATGCTTCACTTCAGGTTTACTGTATCCCTCTGACGCTCTTATTGACGATGAAACACAGAAGTTACATCCCAATTAAATACAAAAGGCACAATGCCGACCCAAGTACAAGAAGACTGGCTTTTCTTACTGTCTATGTTTTGAACCATTCCTGTGACACTAGTTATAGATTCCGATGCTTCACTTCAGGTTTACTGTGTCCCTCTGACCTTCTTACTGACGAAGAAACACATAAATTGCATGGGAATTAAATACAAAAGGCACAATGCCGACACAAGTACAAGAAGACTGGCTCTTCTTACTGACTGTGTTTTAAACTATTTCTGTGACACTAGTTATAGATTCCGATGCTTCCCTTCAGGTTTACTGTATCCCTCAGACCTTCTTATTGACGAAGAAACACAGAAAATGCATCGTAATTATATTCAAAAGGCCCAATGCCAACTTAAGTACAAGAAAACTGACTCCTCTTACTGTCTATGTTTTTAACCATTCCTTTGACACTAGTTATAGATTCCGATGCTTCACTGCAGGTTTACTGTATCCCTGTGACCTTCTTATTAACGATGAAACACAGAAATTTCATCGGAACTAAATACATAAGGCACAATGCCGACTTAATTACAAGAAAACTGACTCTTCTTACTGTCTATGTTTTGA